>NW_015626082.1:26105-26245 GCF_001515625.1 Sinocyclocheilus rhinocerous
TTTACGCAGCGCGATACGCAACGCAACGCGTAAAAAGACATTATAAGTCATTATAATCAATAATTATGCCCCCACTGGATGCAACAAATGCCTCGTTTATAATGGGTTTTAATGTTTTTGTCTTGTCGCTCCGGCCGGGA
>NW_015626082.1:26677-28556 GCF_001515625.1 Sinocyclocheilus rhinocerous
AACCTTAAGCATAAACACTTTCATTACACCAAATACACAAAATAATGTTCTTTTTTAGCAACGTCATATGACCCCTTTAACATTACACTTGCTTTCAACTCCCTGCAGAGGACCTCCATCATGGGCATATGTAATTTGAATTGATGTCCACCAAAACGATCTGGCTCTAATATCTGCATTCTGGACATCCAAGGTCCTTCAGAAGCCATTACAGGACATCAGTGTGGATGGCTGGCATTGGAAATCCCCAGGTGGAGGGTGAGAATTCAAGCGTAACTCATTGGGTCTTTGTCCTCTGTTTCGTAGGCCTGCACAGCATCCGTAAGGCTTTGAAGAAATTACACACTCCGTCAGACTCTATTGAACCTCTTGTATCGAAGCAATTCAGGTCAGGTGGAGTTTAGTGTGAAATCAAAGCAAAGAAAACAAGTTACATCTCAACAGCTAGAATATATCAAATCACAGGGGATTTCTTCTTATGTTTTCATTTTTAAATCTTTAAATTTTAGCAACTTGGGAAAACAAGAAGAGCTGGAAGATATCTTAATGTGATTCCCATGGCCCAAATAATTAGTTTCACAGTGTCAGCCCATGGAATACCCACAGTCAGTTCACTGAAACAGTTTTATAGTTAATTAATGGAGTAGTTATACTCTACAAGTGATGATTTATATTTTGAATTTAATTCATTATCTTCCAGCAAATAGCAGCACTGCTTTTTTCCCCCATAGAGAGTACTGATTTCATCAAAAGTTTAATGACAATGACATAATGACAAATATTATTTTAAAGGGGTCATATGATGTTGCTGTTAGGGTTATGTTTAGTTTTGTTCTGTTTTCATTGTGTTTTCAGTGTATCTGTTCCCCTGTGACGCCGGCTCCTCCAGAGCGCCCTCAAGTGCCCGCTCCTCCAGACAGCCCTCAAGAGCCCGCTCCTCCAGAGCGCCCTCAAGAGCCCGCTGATCCGCCGTGGCCTCCCGAGGTCCAGGATCCGCCATGGCCGCCCGAGGCCCCTGCTCCGCCATGGCGACCCGAACTGCCCGCTCCGCCATGGCGGCCCGAACTGCCCGCTCCGCCATGGCTGGTACTGTTACGGCGGGGGACGGGCCTTCCAGGAAGGGGGAGTAATGTTAGGGTTATGTTTAGTTTTGTTCTGTTTTCATTGTGTTTTCAGTGTATCTGTTCCCCTGTGACCTAGTTTTACTTTGGCCCCTAATTGTCATTTCATTCACCTGTGTTTCATTAATTAACTCATTAGTTCTTTCATTTGCTCCCCTACAAATACTCTCTTTGCTTTCACAACGAAACACAGCGTCACACACGGCAGGCTAGAGTGGGCGGCGGCGGCCTAGAGTGAGGAACGGCTGGCGGGCTTAGTGTGCGGAGGCCGGCGGCTAGAGTGAGTAATGGCCGGTGGGCTTGAGAACAGCACGGCCAGCAGATTCGATGAAGGAGCGTTCGGCGGGCTTGCAGCAACCACATGTGACGACCCCGAGCTGGACTCCTAAAAGTGTGATTTTAAAACCAGGACACAGTGGACCCAGTTCAAGTGGTCCCCAGTTCAGGTTCTATAGTTCTAAATTAAATGATAGCATACAGCATTTTAAAGTTGTCTTGTAAACACATGTTGTGAATCTTTAAAGGGGTCCTATTGTGCTCTTTTACAAAGTCTTGATTTTGTTTTGGGGGTGTACTAGAACATTCTCTCATGCTTGGTGCATTATTTTTCCACATAATTGACATTATTAAAATACCTTTCTCCCCAGCCTGGCACAAACGGCTCAATTAGTTTCGGGTTTGATGAAGGCCCGCCTTCCGAAAACGAAATGTGATGTGATTGGTTAGCTATCCCAGTGCGTTGTGATTGGCGAACAGCT
>NW_015626082.1:30695-31856 GCF_001515625.1 Sinocyclocheilus rhinocerous
ATTACAATACCTTTCTCCCCAGCCTGGCACAAACGGCTCAATTAGTTCCGGGTTTGATGAAGGCCCGCCTTCCAAAAAACAAAATGTGTTGTGATTGGTTAGCTGTCCCAGTGCGTTGTGATTGGCGAACAGCTTAGACGGTGTTTCAGTACTGCCACGCCCCTTGCCAAACAGCATGTTCCGTCTGCTCCGGTATAGTTAAGGATGGCGTCAGTATTGCCATATCATTTTGAGCCGGATTCAGACCCCGAGAATATTGAACAAGTGGATCGCACAGAACCGTTGCATGCACGGATATTGCAAGACATAGAGTGGTAACATTATTGTTTTTGTTTTTTTTTGGCTAAATCACGTTTTAGATACAATGACAACAGCCGCTAAAAATAAGTGCATTTACTATGTACAGATAAGTGCAACGGTAATATGTATTATGTCTGCAAGGAAATTCAAAAGGTACTGTAAAGAAGTGTTGCTGTCAATTTTAATAGTTATTTATGAATTACTTTACGTATTACAAAACATGGTTGTGAATTGACCACTCTATCCATAGTCAGTGTGTTATATTACATGGCAGAAACGGCATACAAGTTATACTTTGAAACGTAAATAACACACACAACAACAAATAAAGCAGCATACTTACAGGCTATGATGCAGATACAGCAGATTGTCCCGACAAAGTGGGAACTGCTTTGTCTTTCAGCAAAAGCTTTTTGGCAAAACCGGCATTGTACTCCCTCATGTTGTGGAAGCTGTCCTCAGTAAAATGCGCAGCACACAGTACCAAATTGGGGTTATAATGCTCAGGAACATAGTTAAAAATAAATTGCAACCACTGTTTCCTGACATCGTCCGCTTTAGGAAGGCCAAACAAAGACGTTTGGGCACGGGGGTGAAAAAACAGCATTTCTTCGACATGGCGAAAACTTGACGCTACAGCAGCTTTTCTTCTTCTTTGTTGTCTTGTCTGATGCACACAACCAAGCGTTCTAACCACGACCTCGACCCTCCCCACCACCCAACCATTCGAATTTCCGTAGGCGGAAATTATTTTAATGATATTCTAATGGGCCGCTTTGTGACATCACAAAACCCCGGAAAACAATGCTGTAGTCCAAACGAGCCGTTCGTTGTAGTTCTTGAAAAGGGATTTTTTAAAAA
>NW_015626082.1:31973-40193 GCF_001515625.1 Sinocyclocheilus rhinocerous
ACAATACGTGATTAAAACATGATAGTCTAATGTGTGGGTTACATACATGATATGGAGTTATGCATAGAAATGATTAGTTGCTCACAAGTCCTTTTAGTGTCATTTAGGTGCATGGAAAGGCAGTTTCTGTGCCCTTCTGTGGATGTATGTGGACATGTTCAGTGAAGACCAGAGGTTAAGAGGTCTGTAAGGAATCTCAGTCTGTTCTTTGTCTTCGAGGTGGGGGGGAAAGTCAATCCGAAGAGCTTGTGACCGTGATTACTATCATTGGTTTACATGTGATGGTCATGCTGTACATCTCTTTTGACTATTAATCTTGATTACTTGCCCCAAAATTGAGTGTTCTTTTGTTTAAATGCTGTGAGCTACTCAAAGCTGTTAGTTGGTGGACTTGCTTCAGGCTTGTGGCGCCAGGATCTGATTTACGAACATCCTGTCGTTGTCTTGGGCCTCTGTGGAATCCGGCTCCTCGTGTTTCAACTATGTTCTTGATCAAATCTTAAATTGTCTGATTCGGTCTGATATCCTACATGTTTCATTAGATAAGACTTTTATTCCTCGGCTGGGATTGTGTAGAGCCCTTTGAAGCTGCATTGAAACTGCAATTTGGACCTTCAACCTGATGGTCCCCACTGAAGTCCACTATATGGAGAAAAATCCTCTAATGTTTTCCTTTAAACACCTTAATTTCTTTTCATTTGGAGAAAGAAAGACACGAACACCTTGGATGACTTAAAATTACAAATGACTTGCTTCTTGCGTCAGACCAAGGCTGTATCTCATTGCTAGTTTTACTTGATCTTAGTGCTGCGTTCGACACTATAGATCACTTTGCAATGACTTGTATCGTGAAAACCGCTGTACAAATAAACTTGACTTGACTTGACATGGGGGTGAGTAAATTATCAGGAAATTTTTATTCTGTAAGTGAACTAATCCTTTAAACCAGTAATGGGAAAACTTGGCCCTTCCAGGCCACTTTTCTGCAGAGATTTGATCCAACCCTGATAAAACTCACCTGCCTGTAGCCTTCTAGTAGTTTTGAAGTCAATGGTTAGCTGGTTCAGGTGTGTTTGATTAGGGTTGGAGATGAACTCTGCAGGAAAGTGGCCTGGAAGGGCCAAGTTTGCCCATCACTGCTTTAAACCCACAGCCAAGACAATGCAAGAATGGTTTATGGATGGCTCTGTGAAAGTCCTTGAGTGGACTAGTCAAAGCCTGGACTTGAATCCAATCAAACATCTCTGGAGAGACTTGAAAATGGCAGTCAACCAACAGTCCCCATTCAACCTGACAGAGCTTGAGAGGATCTGCAGAGAAGAATTACAGGAAATCCCCAAATCCAAGAGTGCAAAGCTTGTCACAAATGTCAAAACACTTGCGAAATGTGAAAAAAAGCTAGCAGAGACTACTATGCAATTATTGTCTCCACTCTGGCCTCATTATTGTGGTATCATAGTTTCAGAATTTTCTGTACCTAAATGTCATATACAAACAAATCAAGCTGTTCTTGGAACAGACTTTATATCCTGACTTTATATTCAGAGACTGGTTTCATATTAACAAATAAGGACTGAGGTAGCTTCTCCAAGGGCTAACAGTATTATGAACTTACGATCAGTCTAGTAAAATCAATCAGTCAATCAGTAATGTTGGAAAGCCAAACAGCTTGAGCTCTAAGTGAAGTAATTTCATCGGTTGCACTTTATTTCGATAGTCCACTTTAGACATTCTATTAACTATAAGTAACTTTGTAACTACATGTCAACTACATGTCAACTAATTCTCATTAATTTGCAACTACATGTCTACTAACTCTCAGAGCAGACAGGGTAGGTTTAGGGTTAGTAGAATAAGTTGACAAAGAAAGTGTTAGAAGATAATAAGCAGACAGTTTACTAATACTCTACTAACTGCTAGTTAACATGTAGTTGCAAAGTTACTTACTGTTAATAGAATGTCTAAAGTGGACTATCGAAATAAAGTGTAACCCAAATTAGTAGAATAAGTTGACAAAGAAATTGTTAGAAGATATTAAGCAGACAGTCTACTAATACTCTACTAACTGCTAGTTGACATGTAGTTGCAAAGTTACTTACTGTTAATAGAATGTCTAAAGTGGACTATCGAAATAAAGTGTTACCATTTCATCTGATGTGTGGCATTTCCTTAAACTCTTGGTTAAGCTGAAAGAACGTGTTTAGGTTTCTGGGGCTAATCAATACTTTGAAATTTAGAGATATGGCAGTGCTACCTGATTGTAGCAAGGGCAGAGGGTTATGTGATGGTCTCAACCATCGGTTCTTAATCCTGGTCCTCGTGACCCCCCGCTCTGCATATTTTGCAGGTCTATCTTGTTTAACACACCTGATTTAGATAACCAGCAGAAGAGAGCTCCATGAACGAACTGTGTTCTGACTGACATGTTCCCTACATAGTGTTCACTGCTCTTTATTCCCTGCACACGGGAAATCAGCTGACGTTTACTTCACTTAAAAACACATATTTGCGCGACACCACTGTCTGCTGCGTCTTCACACACAGACAAAAATTACTACAGAAGTGTGAAGGGTTATTTAACCGTAATCATGAGATTTGCATAGAAGTCACGTCTCAATGTACTTTAATACCCTTTGAAAGGAACATATACGTTTCTTTCAACAGGAATCATCGCAGAATATCCTGGGATGTCCACTACGCAGGGCACATAGGGTCGAATGGAACAAACCCCTGAAGCAGTAAGAGAAACATACAAAATGTGCAGAGCAGGCGGTTGTGAGGACCAGGATTAAGACCCGCTAGTCTCAAAAACATGTTTGTCATGGTTGCCTTCTGTGGCAAAACGAAGAACACGGAGACGAGGATAAACTCAAAATAAACGGTCTTTAGTCCACAATCCAAAAAGGGTAACACAAGGCAGGGAACACAAGGCAGGTAGTGACACACAAGAACCACAACATCGATGTTAATACTGGACACTAGATACAGGAAAACACAGGGCTTAAATACTGAAACTAAACGAGATAATTAACAAACACAGGTGGATACTAATGAACTAATAATGAAACAATGAGGACAGGAACAGGAACATAACCATATATGGGCATAAGGAAACATATGAGGAGCAAAACACACACAAAACACGGAACAGAGTCTGACATTGTTAGCATGGCATAATGCATAATAAAATCAAGAAAGTGAATCACAGAAAGTATGAAGTCCACTTTCTTCTGTTCTGTAAATTACTAAAAAAAATGACTCTCAGTACAAATTAAGACATACAAGAAGAATTCACTATGAGTTCCCTGAATCTCAAAGAGTTAAAAACAAATTGTATAGAGACCCCATGAAATAAATATTGGTGGTTTGTAGCTTTTAGTTCATGTCTTTTGGTTTAGGGGTCATTTACAATAATAATAATAATAATAATAAAAAAACTGATAAAATAAACTGTTAATAGATAGGACCATACACTTCCACATCCCTGATGAAAAAAAACAACAACAAAAAACAGCATATGCTGGTTAGGTATGTTTTGAAGAATGGTTGCTGGTCGTGTGCTGGTTTAAGCTGGTCCTTAGCTGGTCATGTGCTGGTCCTAAGCAACTAGCTCCTGCTCAGGACCAGCTTAGGACCAGCACATGACCAGCACTTGACCAGCTTAAACCAGCTCATGACCAGCTAAGGACCAGCTTAAACCAGCAGGCATGCTTCAAAACATACCTAACCAGCATATGCTGGGTTTTTGAACAGGGATGTTTCAGACAACTTTTTTTCTTAAAAAAAAAAACATTTTCATTGTTCAAGAACATATGCTGTAAAATGAGAACTTCCTCCTATCTCCTGACACCACCGATACTCCAGAATAAAAACAGGTTCCTACAATACAGTTGAATAACTTGAAGAAGTACAAGTTTGTCAAAAAGCTTGGGTGCAAATGGTGTTGGATATGTTAGTGATATGTATTACATACATTCTAGTCTTCCTTAATAATATTGAGCTAACAAAAATGCACCATGGGGGTTTGTATATTTAGTAGGGCTGGTAATTTAACACGTTAATTAGATTAATGAATTACGGTTAAAAATAACGCGTTAAAATTATTAACGCATTTAACGCACTTGCCCCGCCCCAGACCCACGTGGGTCATCTGATATGTAACACAGCTGATTGATGACAAATATGATGCAGGGCAACAACTCACTGCGTGATGGAGCCTAGAGAATGTAGTTAGAATGTCCCTAAAATTCAAGATATGGGGCAAAAATGCCCAATTGAGTTTTTGTCTCATATTTACATCCAGTGGTGGACTGGCCATCTGCAGCACCGGGAGTTTTCCCGGTGGGCCACTGTATAATGTGGGCTGGCCCATTGCGTAAATATGAATTATAGTAAATGTACGTAGCCTGTATGCAGCGGCTCAAAAGCGCTCATCAATGTCATGTTTAAAATAGCCAATCAAATCGAAGAAGGTGGGATTTACTGTTCACAGAAGCTGATCTGCGCTGCATTTGAATGCGAGCTGAGGTAAGCAGCTAAACATGACGAGACAATTCAGCAATATTTGCCAACTGTTTACGATAAAAAATTTAAATGACAAACATTAATTTTCAGGTTAATATTGTGTTATTTTAGACACAATGGTGTCTGTTTTGCTCAATTTTGCCAACAAAAATATAATGATAAAGCAGAACTGTTCGTCTCCGAGCAACACACAGCGGCATTTCATTTCTTAATGCACGTTTTGAACGAATTGGGTGAACCATTTGGTGCGTTGAACCATTGGCCATAGGCGCGTTGGATTTGAAGCGGCGCTGCACAGATCAATCGGTGTATGATCCTCCATCAGGTTAAGTCAGTCATGAAAAAAAAATAAAAAATAGTTTGCGATGTTCTAAGAGTAATGTTGTCGTTATATCCTAATATCTTTTCAATGTTTAAGGGTAACGTACTCCCTTATGACTGGTGTCAGTGCTGTAAAGTGAAGCATCAGCTTCAGCTTTCCCCCTGTCGTTTATTCCAAATGTCACTGATGTCACTGCAGCTATTGGCAGTTCCAGATAGCTCCGCCCTTGCGCCACAGCTTGTGACCGGAAGAGTCCTTTTGAGGGGGAGGGGAGGTTAACGTTTTTGATTAAAGATTATGAGGGCACATGAATTAAAAAAAATAATAATGAAGTGCAGGGATAAATTATTTATAATAAACACTACAGTATTCCATCAAAAAATAAGAATTGTCAATTTTGATTTCATGCCAACAAGCAAGCGCTGTCGTGTTTTTTTCGGGGAGTTTATCGGTTAAAAATTAATCGACCAGTCATTTTAAGTCTGTAGGCTAGTTTAAATTAATACGAACTGAATGAATCTAAACGAGTCTTTTGAACAGAATCGCAAAATTTGAGTGAGATTAATAAAAAAAAAATCGACACTATTCGCGGTAGTGTTGTATCTCGGGGTTTGTTGTAGTTTGGTAATGAACAGTAATATCACGCACTGACATTCCAGGACTCGCATTTAGAGCTGATTCACACGAGACTCGCAATTCTTTTTGCCCATGAATCGAATCTTTTAAGAATCGACTCACTGTTCTTACCCCTCCCCCCACAGCTACAATTTTTGAATTTGCACGCACGCGCTGACAGCATCCGGTAATTTCTGAGAGATTTACCTCAGACGAAGGTAAGTGTGAATATATAAAATATATAAAAAAAAACATGTTTACAAGAACATAACATTAAAAGTTGTTCTATGTTGTAATATTTTTAATATTTTTAATCTAAAATTATTAACGCATTTAACGCACTTGCCCCGCCCCAGACCCATGTGGGTCATCTGATATGTCACACAGCTGATTGATGACAAATATGATGCAGGGCAACAACTCACTGCGTGATGGAGCCTAGAGAATGTAGTTAGAATGTCCCTAAAATTCAAGATATGGGGCAAAAATGCCCAATTGAGTTTTTGTCTCATATTTACATCCAGTGGTGGACTGGCCATCTGCAGCACCGGGAGTTTTCCCGGTGGGCCACTGTATAATGTGGGCTGGCCCATTGCGTAAATATGAATTATAGTAAATGTACGTAGCCTGTATGCAGCGGCTCAAAAGCGCTCATCAATGTCATGTTTAAAATAGCCAATCAAATCGAAGAAGGTGGGATTTACTGTTCACAGAAGCTGATCTGCGCTGCATTTGAATGCGAGCTGAGGTAAGCAGCTAAACATGACGAGACAATTCAGCAATATTTGCCAACTGTTTACGATAAAAAATTTAAATGACAAACATTAATTTTCAGGTTAATATTGTGTTATTTTAGACACAATGGTGTCTGTTTTGCTCAATTTTGCCAACAAAAATATAATGATAAAGCAGAACTGTTCGTCTCCGAGCAACACACAGCGGCATTTCATTTCTTAATGCACGTTTTGAACGAATTGGGTGAACCATTTGGTGCGTTGAACCATTGGCCATAGGCGCGTTGGATTTGAAGCGGCGCTGCACAGATCAATCGGTGTATGATCCTCCATCAGGTTAAGTCAGTCATGAAAAAAAAATAAAAAATAGTTTGCGATGTTCTAAGAGTAATGTTGTCGTTATATCCTAATATCTTTTCAATGTTTAAGGGTAACGTACTCCCTTATGACTGGTGTCAGTGCTGTAAAGTGAAGCATCAGCTTCAGCTTTCCCCCTGTTGTTTATTCCAAATGTCACTGATGTCACTGCAGCTATTGGCAGTTCCAGATAGCTCCGCCCTTGCGCCATAGCTTGTGACCGGAAGAGTCCTTCTGAGGGGGAGGGGAGGTTAACGTTTTTGATTAAAGATTATGAGGGCACATGAATTAAAAAAAATAATAATGAAGTGCAGGGATAAATTATTTATAATAAACACTACAGTATTCCATCAAAAAATAAGAATTGTCAATTTTGATTTCATGCCAACAAGCAAGCGCTGTCGTGTTTTTTTCGGGGAGTTTATCGGTTAAAAATTAATCGACCAGTCATTTTAAGTCTGTAGGCTAGTTTAAATTAATACGAACTGAATGAATCTAAACGAGTCTTTTGAACAGAATCGCAAAATTTGAGTGAGATTATTAAAAAAAAATCCACACTATTCGCGGTAGTGTTGTATCTCGGGGTTTGTTGTAGTTTGGTAATGAACAGTAATATCACGCACTGACATTCCAGGACTCGCATTTAGAGCTGATTCACACGAGACTCGCAATTCTTTTTGCCCATGAATCGAATCTTTTAAGAATCGACTCACTGTTCTTACCCCTCCCCCCACAGCTACAATTTTTGAATTTGCACGCACGCGCTGACAGCATCCGGTAATTTCTGAGAGATTTACCTCAGACGAAGGTAAGTGTGAATATATAAAACCATTTTGAAAAAACATGTTTACAAGAACATAACATTAAAAGTTGTTCTATGTTGTAATATTTTTAATCTGTATTTCTAGCAAGACGTTGTTTTCGAGCCGTTTATTCCCGCTTCAGCTGCTCCGCGGTGTTGCGCGCGCTGATTTTCTGAGAGATTTACATCAGACGAAGGTTAGTATGAATAACTAAAACCATTTAAATAACATGTTTATCAGAACATAAGATTAAAATTTGTTCAATGTTGTATCATTTCTCTCGAACTGTATTTCTAGCCCGGTGTTGTTTCGAGGCGTTTGTTCCCGCTTCTATATATATATATATACACACACACACACAGAGGTATATCTTTTAGATTTGTAATGTTTTTTTAATGGAGTCTCTTATGCTCATCAATGTTGAATTTATTTGATCAAAAATACAGAAAAAAATAGTAATATTGTTAAATATTATTGCAATTTCTAATATTGGTTTCCCATCTTATTATACTTTAAAATATAATTTATTTCTGTGACGCAGCACTGAATTTTCAGCATCATTACTCCAGTCCTCACTGTCAAATGATCCTTTTATAAATCATTCTTATTCTGATTTATTATCAGTGTTGAAACTGTTGTGCTGCTTAATATTTTTTGGAACCTGTGTTCCATAAATAAAATAAAAAGTTAAAAAGAACAGAATTTATTCAAAATAGAAATCTTTTCTAACAATATAACTTTTTATCCATCTAACACATCCTTGCTGAATAAAAGTATTCTAAAAGTTTATTTAAAAAGAAAAAAAGAAAAAAAAAGAAAGGGGAATAGTTGTGTAGGCTATATTTAACACAAAATATTTATTTTG
>NW_015626083.1:0-111 GCF_001515625.1 Sinocyclocheilus rhinocerous
TTCTTGCTGAGCAAAACTTTTCTCTATTGGGCGGACATTTCGGCCTGAGCAAAAACGTGTGTAACTTTTAACTTTAATGTGCTATTTGTATTTAATTTGACCCGTGACTAA
>NW_015626083.1:464-582 GCF_001515625.1 Sinocyclocheilus rhinocerous
TTATTATCAATGTTGGTAATGTTTTGCTGCTTGTTTTGCCAGCTTGGTCAAGCTAGTTATTTAATGGACTTTCAAATTGCTTTCATAATAATGAGATGTTTATAGATTTGTTAAGTCA
>NW_015626084.1:0-193 GCF_001515625.1 Sinocyclocheilus rhinocerous
GAAACTTTGTGCATTTTTACTTTCTCAAAAAAACTCACTCTGTATCATTTATAAGAGTTTCAGTGGTGGAAAGAGTACTGAAAAAATATACTCAAGTAAAAGTACCATTACCTTCCAAAAAATGTAGTGCGAGTAGAGTAAAAGTACTTGTCCAAAAAAACTACTTGAGTAAGAGTAAAAGAGTAGCCTATTT
>NW_015626084.1:387-515 GCF_001515625.1 Sinocyclocheilus rhinocerous
TATCTATCATCCAGCAGTTTTAATTTTGACTGCCAACTCTTTAAAATACATCAAAACACCACGGAAACAGTATTCAGTTGAATAAAAGATGAAAGTTATTCTCAGTACAATCATCCCAATTTAAATCA
>NW_015626085.1:0-751 GCF_001515625.1 Sinocyclocheilus rhinocerous
CCTAAAAATTATTCTGGTTACTTAAAATGAAACATTCAATGAAACATCAACATCTAAAACCTTTGTTAAATCTCAATAAGAGCTTCTGTAGACATATGACAGAAATAAAGTCAATCTGGCTAGTAATGAGTAAAGCTGGTGAAGCTGTCTTTGTTGTTTAATCTTCTGCTGAGATCTTCAGAGGTTTCATTACTTTTATTTTTAGTAGATTTTTTTGTGCCATTTATTCCAACCAAAATTTTAAGTCTGACTGATCCAAGTTCTGTTCAGTTTGATCAAAAATAACATATAACACATATCACATAACACATTTGTATGTAAAAGGTCTCAACACACTTTTGTGTAAAGAGGGATAACACAGTTGAGTTAAAGGTAACAAAATGTGTAGTCCTTATATAAACACAGAGATGTGTTAAGAAATGACAAAGATCTTCTTCAAAGACGGGATCTTTAAACAGCTGCCTGACATCTTGTGCATCTTGTGATATCTTGTGCAGATATTACAAACATTGCAAACATGGAGGAAAACGTACTAGGTAGGGTTGTGGATTTATTGGTGCTATGAGGTGTTTGTGCACCTGTCACTCTTATTTTCTTTTTATTATTATTACTGCAGAACTTATAATTACATACAAGCTCAGGGAAAGATGGTAGTATGTTTAATAATGAACAATCATAAAGACAAAAAAAAAAACAGAAAACATAACTATGATGGGTTTGCGTACATCATAGTATGAGATTATATACACAG
>NW_015626085.1:961-1238 GCF_001515625.1 Sinocyclocheilus rhinocerous
ACAGTTTTGCATGTGGATGAACAATTTTGCACATAAAATTAAGAAATTAATAACATATTCAAGAGATAACGATTTTGGTTTTTCGTAATAAAAAAAATCATTAAGGATTAAACTGTGGCTTATATTAGAAGAGTTAAAATAAAAACTTAAATCAACCCAAAATTGATTGGTTATGCTACAATCACAAGGGCAGCTTCTTCAACAAGAGCAAAAATTAGCAAATTTCATCAACATCAAAATATTTACAGATAGATAAATTAAACCTGTCGCTCATATC
>NW_015626086.1:0-508 GCF_001515625.1 Sinocyclocheilus rhinocerous
GTTATAATATCAGAGGTGAAAACTGTAAATTATTGAACTAATATTAATTTTAATGGTATTGTTACGTATCCGGTCCATGAACTTCCATCTGCTAGCCATCAGAGGTCACCTTTCCATTTCATTGCGTCTGCTAGCCATCAGAGGTCACCCTTTCCATTTTCATTGACTCTTGCACTACACACTGTTGCATATCACCTCGGACTACATATCCCATCATTCATTGCACTGATTGCACACAGCACTGATTGCACACAGCTGTCATCAATCACACATTCACTATATAACACTCACTCAAACAACCATTCTGTGCCGAGTATTGTATGCGCTTATCGCCAGCAGTGATAGCTACTCTACAGAGCCCTCATTAGCTTCCTAGCCTAGTCTTGCCCTGTCTGTTTTCTGATCTTTGCCTGTTTTCCTGGATTTATCCGTTTAGTCTCGCCCTTTTGATTCTGTTCGCCGATCGTTGACCTTTGCTAGCCCTAGGATTATTCTTGTGTCTTGCCCG
>NW_015626087.1:0-783 GCF_001515625.1 Sinocyclocheilus rhinocerous
GTACTGTTTCCTCGTGGCAGGAGCTCTGGACTGGAGTATAGTCTCGATTGATGTAGTGCCGATTGATGTAGGAGACCACCGATGTGTTGTCTGTGCGGACAAGCACGATGTCCACTTAGGTCTGGAAGGAAGTGTCTCAGAGCTTGAAACATGGCCAGCATCTCCAGGCAGTTGATGTGCCAAGTGAGATGATGGCCTTCCCACAGACCCTGGGCAGAGTGGCCACTCATGACCGCCCCCCAGCCCGTGAGAGAGGCATCAGTCGTTAGCTTTACACAACGACAAGGAGCCCCTAATATCGGGGCTTGAACCAGGAACCAATGTTTCTTCCACATGTCCAAGGCACGTAAGCATCGCCGCGTGACCTTGATCATGCGAAGCGGATTCCCCCTCGGGGAAAATCCCTTGGTTCTGAGCCACCACTGCAAGGGTCTCATGTACAGCAGGCCAAAAGGCATCACGTTGGACGCCGCTGCCATCAGACCCAACAGCCTTTGAAACTGTTTGACAGTGAGTGACTGGCCTTCTCTTACTCTCGCGACTGTCGTGAGGATTGACTCGATTCGAGCAGGAGACAGACGTGCCTGCATCGAGGTTGAGTCCCACACCACGCCTAAATAAGTGGTTCTCTGTAGTGGAGAAAGCACACTTTTCTTGATTTTTAGTCTTAACCCCAGCTCTCTCATATGGGCGAGGACGACATCTTGATGCCGAGCCGCCATCTTCTCCGATTGAGCCAGTATTAACCAATCATCGATGTAATTGAGTATGCGGATGCCCTGG
>NW_015626088.1:0-120 GCF_001515625.1 Sinocyclocheilus rhinocerous
TGGGGCCCTGAGAACCAGCGCGTGCCACCCTGAGAAACCAATCGTCCAACCTTGAGGGTTTCGGGACGCGGTGGAAGATTCCACTCGAGCCCGACACTCTCGGCGGCCCGGGAAAGCATA
>NW_015626088.1:259-483 GCF_001515625.1 Sinocyclocheilus rhinocerous
GGGGAGCCTCGGAAGAAACAGGTGGTACCCCCCGGGAGGGTCCAGCCTGCTCTTTCGAGAGCTTCACTGGTTTCGAAGTGCCGGCGGGATGGGGAGTCCCCGGAGGGGAGTTCCTCACCGTAACCATAAGACCAGTCCGGCTACTGACAGAAACAGGGCGCCCCCGGCTGCCACCGGAGGGAACCCTAGATCTAGGCAGTGGCACAGGCACTCCGCCCCTTTGC
>NW_015626089.1:0-370 GCF_001515625.1 Sinocyclocheilus rhinocerous
ATCTGGTGAAAATAATAATATGGCCTGCGAGAAAATAAATAAAAAAAGAGTGGGGCTGCTATGAGTGCAGGCAGGAACAGCATAGTTCAACCCAGTGGCATGACCGGCCCACCGGGAATCCTCCCGGTGCTCCCGATTAGCCAATCCGGGCCTGTGAAGAACTGAATGAAGTTGAGGAGAAAACTCATGTTAAAACTGGAGAAAAACCTTTGAGTTGCTCTCAAACCAAACAGAAAGATTTAAAGAAAAGAAGAGCCAAGAAATCTTTCATCTGCACTCAGTGTGGAAAGAGTTTCACACGCAAAACAAGTCTTGGTGTTCACATGAGAGTTCATACTGGAGAGAAACCGCACACATGTGATCAGTGCGG
>NW_015626089.1:910-1108 GCF_001515625.1 Sinocyclocheilus rhinocerous
ACAGTCATTCTTCTCAAACCTTATAAACAGTAACTTAAACAACACTCGCACTCTTTTTGAGACTGACAAACCCCCCAAGTCAGATTGCCAGTGAAATGTACTGATTAAAAAATTGTTTTAAGAGGTTTAAAATAAATCAAAATCAAAGTCCGTTTTGACTTTTCCAAACTCCCTGAAAACTGCAGTTGTTAAACCCCT
>NW_015626090.1:0-492 GCF_001515625.1 Sinocyclocheilus rhinocerous
TAAATAGGTATACAAAACTGGAAACAAGTAAACATGTATAATATAAGGGCTGTCACAATTATGAAATTTGGCTGACGATTAATTGTCTAAAAATAGTCACGGTTATTGCGATTAATTGTCTGTTTTAGGGCTTTGGCGATTATGCCGATCATCATGATTAATTGTCTGTTTTTATGGCTTTCATTATATAATTGTGATTAATTTAAGGGATCAGTAAATAATTATGATGTTATCTTTTAATCTTTTTGAGTTATTATTTTGCAGTGTAAGATTACATAGAGTATTCCAGATTCTAAGAATTGGCCAATACCGATCCAACACCAGCGTTATTTTTTCCTAAACCACTACAGAATATCAATACTGTGTTTGTGGAACTAATGGTCACTCTTTTAAACCCTTTGTTAAACGCAATCCACTAAATACTCACTTCCTCATTACAGAGAAAAACTACATTTGAATAAAAATATATAAGCTATGAAATTAAACTAGCTG
>NW_015626090.1:641-1638 GCF_001515625.1 Sinocyclocheilus rhinocerous
ATTTGTATTCTTACAAAATACATTCATGAATATAAGATAGAAATCATGAGAAACAGAAAGGCTACTAACAATCTTTCTGTTTGTGATAATTCCTTCCTTCCTTAAACTTAAAGTATTATAATGGGAATATATCATCTTGGGGAGAGAGTTTAACCGTGCTGACTGTCATAACTGAAGGTGACGTGCTGTTTGAATGCTGAGCGGAGAATGACTGACAGCTGCAGCAGAAGGAAGATGAGTTTCTGTAAACCTAAATTCTGTCCCTCGCATTAAGATATGGAATGGCTTCAGATGATATAGCAGGGCTCCAGACTGCAACCATTTTTTCTGCCTGTTTGTGTGCGGTCGCTCGCGCGCGACCACCGCGTTGGTCAACTCATAAGCGCTGCAATTTCTGTTGCATATGAGAAACATCAAACGGCAAACGAAACTGAAAGCATAACGAAACAGCGCTTAGAGAGTATACTCGCCACGTCAGCACGAGCGCGAAGCTGCGCGCAGCAAAAATTACGCGCATATTGAAGGAAACGATGGATGGTTTTCAAGCAAAAGTCAAGTAAAAGACCGCTTTTACCGGAGAAGGTGAACATGCTGGTATTCTTGTGGGGGGAAAAAAGCATGCAAGCACTGTCACCGTTAGTTTTACTTTTCTTTTCGTTTTAATTTTTGAAAAACTTATCTTTGCTGTTTACCTCACATTACGCTATGGAGGCTCTCTTTTATTTATTTATTTATTTGATTCCTCAGTGATTGCTAAACGTTCTGTAATATATTAGTCGGTATATAATACAGCATGTGGTGTGTGCCATGCCTCATCTTATTCGTTTTTGTTAATAAACGTTTTGTAAGCTAGTTTGTCAGTCAATCTATCTGATTTATTGTTGTTGTGCTTTTTAATTAAGAATAGCAAAGAATCCATCTTTTGTTTTAGTCTTTAAAAAAAATTTAAGGTGTGTGTAGATGTGTAAGCAAAACAGTGACAACAAGATCGCGAATT
>NW_015626091.1:0-2653 GCF_001515625.1 Sinocyclocheilus rhinocerous
TAACTACACAGAGCCGTTGTTCACGGACGAGCTGCGCAAAACCACTTCATATTTTTTGCGCAGCTCGTCAGTGGTCGGCGTGGTCACATTAGCGATAATGAGGGCGACGGCCAAGACTTGACATCGCGTTGGTTTCATACTGATTACTTTGTCACATAATATTTGTTTTCGTCATGACTTAATTCGTTTAAAGTAGACATGTTAAGCTTTCTATAGATATATCTCTCATGTGTGTGTGTCAAATATTCGCTGAGTTTCAGTTCATTTTAGTGACGTGTTTCAAACAGATATGCGCGGAGGGTGAGACGGCTAAAAGCACACCCTGTTTATTTTCTTTATTTTGCAAAAGCACAATGTTTTGTTGATATTGTGAGTGTACACAAATAAAAGTAGACCCTTTACAGATTGAAATGCTGTATTACTCTTATATGTACGATCAAGTATGAAGGAGCATTTTAGTTCTTTTCGCTGTCATCATTCAAATCTGCAAAAAGTTCCGCTGGCGGAACGGTCGACCCCAGGAGGTTAAACAGCACAAATATTCGCTGTGTGCCATGGTGGATTGATTTGATTCAAGATTGACATTAAGGGCTGATTAAGAATAAGCGTGCACATTAAATTATCCCGACTCACTGAACATGGGTCAAATTAGTGAGACTGCGTGAACATAAATAGCCATTTATGGAACTTATTTATCCCCGATTGATATTTCAAGTCAGGTTTTAGACTTTAATGCCTGCTTTTCTTAGCGTCTTTTATGAAACAGCCCCCAGAATGAAGACAATCCAATCGTGAAGTGACAAGTGAATAAATCCCAACTTCCAAATCTATACCTGAAAGATGCTTCAACTTTGCAATAGATCTCAAATGGAAGAAGTCTCCTCTAACAACAGCACCATTTTGTTTATTAAAAAAATAAAAAAATAAATAAAAAACAGTGAAGAGTCCAAGATCACTCCAAGGTCTTTAATTTGTTTATGTGCACTGGACCTGGGCTTCCAGAGCAGAGGAGGAATTGGCAGTGCAAACAGAATTAACCCCTCTGTTTTATCCTCATTTAGCTGCAAAAAAAATAATACCATCCATTTCTTCAATAACTCAATTCAATAACACATCGAATGAAACTAGGGGTGGAATGGTTCAACTTACTCACGGTTCGGTTTGTATCACGGGTTTAGAGTCACGGTTTCAGTACGGTTCGGTATGTGCTATGGTTAGGGGAAAAATATACTGTCAAATAAAAATAAAGAAAATAAGAATAATCTAACTACAAGCAACAGCACACAAATTTGCACACGTTTTGAGGCGCGGGTTTGCACGCTTGGGATGAGCGCACGCATAAATCTTCTCTCTGCGTGCGCGAGCTTGCGTCCTCTGGTTCAAATGTTTAAACTGGCAAAGCTTAAATGAGTTTAGCTTAAACACCGATATCAACGTGTGCTGTTCAGGTCTCACCTGTGCGCGCGCTATGGCAAATTCTGTCTCCATTATTTCACAGAGTAGTCACTGAAATAAAAACTAAATCCACAATTTCGACACATATGAATACAGCCGTCATGACACTTCTACTAAAACCAAACAAAGACCCAATCTACCCCACCAGCTACCGCCCTCTCTCATTAATAAATACAGATTTAAAAATGATCACCAAAGCATTAGCTACCAGAATAGAAACAGTTATCCCAATGTTAATCCACCATGATCAAACAGGATTTATTAAACACAGAAGTGCTTCAGATAACACCCGTAGATTATTTAATTTAATTAATCTTGCCCAACAAAAACAAACCAAAACTGTTATTGTTTCGCTAGATGCTGAAAAGGCATTTGACAAAGTTAACTGGACATTTTTATTCAACACCCTACGCAGATTTGGTTTTGGAGAGTCGTTCATCAATTGGATACAAGTATTATACACCACTACAACCACTGCATGATGGATACAGCTAACACCACAACTCAGCAAAATACTCCGAAACCAAGCAAACGAAAAAAGACATCATCCACCGATACCAGCGATCTAGAGACTGCAGAAATCGAGGTCAGTGTACTCGCTTCCATTAACAACAAACTAGAGTTATTGGTTACACTACATAACGAAATAAAAGACCTCCGATCAAGTCTGGAATTCGCGTACAATCACATCGAAAAGTTAGAACAATCAAACAACTCCCTTCTAACTACTGTTAAAACACTCGGAAATGAAAATGGAAGAGGTAATAAAAGAAAACAAAATAATGAAAGAAACTATACTGGACATTCAAACAAGCATGAGGGACAACCTGATTTTCTCCGGCATTCCCGAACATCCATCCGACAATCCCGAAGCAATGATTAGAAACTTCATGGAAACTAAACTCAAACTTTCTACAGACACTGTAAACCAAATCACATTCCACAGAGTTCACAGTCTTGGATCTCGTTCAAACAAAAAACCCCGACCAATCATCGCTAAACTGGAACATTACTTTACCACAAATTAATTATTTGTTCTCATTGCTTCCAATAACACCCACAGATAAATGGTTTAAATCAATTGATTCATTACTTCCCACTTCTACTGGAAAAACAAAACACCAGAAATATAACAAACATATGAAGCAATAAGAGAAACATACAAAATGTGCAGAGCGGGGGTACGCGAGGACTGGAA
>NW_015626091.1:2844-2924 GCF_001515625.1 Sinocyclocheilus rhinocerous
CCGCTTTGTGAGCCCGGAAACCAAACGCTGTAGTCCAAACGAGCCGTTCGTTGTAGTTCTTGAAAAGGGAGAAAAGGGAT
>NW_015626091.1:5513-8577 GCF_001515625.1 Sinocyclocheilus rhinocerous
AACGAGCCGTTCGTTGTAGTTCTTGAAAAGGGATTTTTTAAAAACGAAATAACTCCCTTTGGAGTGGACTTTGAGATTTGTAACTTTCTAGATCTTTTTAATGCCCAAACATACACACTACACACTGACTAAAATTTAAAAAAGTGAAAACGCATAATAGGACCCCTTTAATATATAATTTATTACTATTATTAATAATATCATTATTACTTGCATCATTCACTGTCCTCCACCCTTTCCTAATCTTAATGAAATCATTATTATTATTATTATTGTTGTTATAGTTATCTTTGTCATCATTATCACATACAATACTTGTGGTCTCCACTGGTCTTGTCATTTTTTTAATTTATTTTTTATTTTTGTAGTTATACTTGTTATATCTGTTAAATCTTTTAGATATTCAATGGTTTGTATGCTTCCTCCCACACACTTACATACAATGACATGCACACACACACACATGCTCACAATCACAAGAATACATATACAGGAGTTATCAGAATGATCTTGAAATGTTAGCTATCTGGACGGAGGGATCAGGGACAACCCTAATAATTTATTAAATATTTATTAATATATAATTTATTACTATTATTAATAATATCATTACTATTACTTGCATCATTCACTGTCCTCCACCCTTTCCTAATCTTAATGAAATCATTATTATTATTATTATTGTTGTTATAGTTATCTTTGTCATCATTATCGCTTACAATACTTGTTGTCTCCACTGGTCTTGTCATATTTTTATTTTTTTTCTAGTTCTTTTAGATACTCAATGATTTGTATGCTTCCTCCCACACACTTACATACAATGACATGCACACACATACAGGAGTTATCAGAATGATCTTGAAATGTTAGCTATCTGGATATATGTTTGTTTGTCCAAGTGATTCTGTATTTGGCACTTGTAAATATTGTCACATTCCTTACTTGCATAATAAAAAAAAAGAAAAAAAAAGAAACTTTGTATCACAAGCACTTCCTGTATCTGTTTGCCTCTTTAAGAATCGCTTTATGTATCCCCCAATTGTAAGTCGCCTTGGATAAAAGCGTCTGCAAAATGACTAAATGTAAATGTAAGTCATTAATGGACAATAATTATTGCACAAATAGTATTTAGTACCAAACGATCTCCTCAAAATATTAAATATTGAACTAAAATATACAACACTTAGGGTAAACGAGCCTATTAAGCTCACGTACCCATTAGAAACACTTCCATATTTGAGCTCAGATTATAGAAAGACAAAATAATGTATTATCATACTTGATGTCTCAACCAATCTATGTGTTTACTACATACCTCCTGTAACTTCAAGTCAATCAGATCAGTGCACACTGAGATATGAGTCTCTATGTGTTCACACTGTCTGGCGGCCATTTTTAAACCTGTCTGAAGACTTTCACCAAAAGAGGAGCCCTTTAAATGTGCATTTTTTTAGACGTTTAAGCCTTTATTTTGGGTAGATTTCACTACTTACTGTGAAATTAAGAGATGAATGTTTATACTTTTGCATATTATAACCTGGAACTTGGATGCGGGATATAATTATTGTTAGATCCAAAAGACAGTTTTAGCAACACAGCGCAGATGCTATAGAACATAGTTAGCTGACTAGCTGTATAAGATTGTGTGCTACGCTAATATATAACTTCACAGGCATTACTGGCTTGTACTTTTAAATCCATAATATAAATTTACAGTTTATACTGCTGTAATTTTTCAAGATTTCATATTATTGTAAGGTGAGCATAAAGGGTGCACTACTATTTATAAGTATAATTTCACAGATATTGTTAATAGTTGTTCGTAACATAGAATGATATAAACATACATTTTCTGTCCCATATCTTGAATTATGTGATAATTCTAAATGCATTTTAATAGACTGATTCATGCAGTGAAAGAACGCAGTATAAATGCGCACGCGCACTAGTCTAACCTGCTAGACTTCATCATCTAATGTATGCGTGCACTCTGTAGGTGTTTTGTTTGCTTCTCACGATATACTCGATAATATCAAATCGCACATCGTTAAAACAACAATTACGCTATCGCAGACCATACATATCGCACACCGCTATTCTGTTTGGATCTTTATAATGCATTGTCTTCTTATCGATCCTCCAGTTCACATTTAAAGCTCTGCGTGACTGCAGGGTAAAAACATGGGTGGATTTCTGCATTGGTCTGAACTCTGAACAAAACATCATTATTGACAATGCTCATTCTCTGCCAGCAGGGGGAGCGTTTGGTAGAAATATAACCGTTTCCCCAGTAACGCTGTACACAGAGCAGCAGCACCGAACTCTGAACCTGCAGCGCTCGTGTTTATTTCATGAAATCATAGCCTTTTCAAGTTTAATCGTCACATTCAGCCATATCGCAATTCTGGCCTTTCCGTCCCCAAATTTAAGACCTCTTGAAATCATAATTAAGACTTCCTTGTACAATTTAAGACTTTTTTTAAGTCCCGCGGAAAACCTGAAAAATATTATTGTGAGAGATTAATATTTTTTAACATCTTCTTGTACCGAAACCAATATCTTGTGCACTAAAAATGTCTCAATGTAGATTTTGGTGAGCTTAGGTACGTTTACACTTCTCCAAAAGCTTAGAAATAAAAGGCCATTTAGAGATCGGCCAGTAGTTACTGCACACTGCTGGATTAAGAGGAGTTTATTTTCCAACAGAAGTGGCACAATTGCATGTTCAAAACTGGCTGGAACAACACCATTGGCTATAGCACTCTTAACTCATTATAATAGAAAAATAAATATTTGACTAAATGCTGTTCTTTTTAATTTTTTATTCAAAGAATTCTGAAAAAAAGTATCACGGGTTAAAAAAAACAAAAAAACCATGAAGCAGACCATCAGTTTACAACACTAATATTAATCAGCATAGTAGAACGGTTTCTGATGACACTGAAGACTGGAGTAATGATGCTGAAAATTCAGCTTTGATCAACATTGCATCAACTTTCGATGGACACTCATTTTTATTTGAATTTTCACATTATTTCTTATTTACATATAATGCATATAATTT
>NW_015626091.1:8592-9663 GCF_001515625.1 Sinocyclocheilus rhinocerous
TAGACATGCTAAAACAGAATTTGGTAACAATAAAACATAAGGTTGGGAAAAATAAAACATTTTAAACAAATTAAATTGTTTAAGTTTCATGATTTTAATTAATTAGACATGCTTTTTGATTAATACAATTTAATTTAACCATAGGGCTCCCTTGCTCTCAAAGATGATTTTATTTTCGTTTTTGAATTTGGCCAGCGGTTATGAAAACATGAATGATCATTTCTTTTAATGCGGTGTGCTGTCGCCCTTTCTTCGTAAAAATCAGTAAAATCATGTAATGCAGCGTTTCCCAATCCCAGGCCCAATCTCTTATCACGTGCGACGTTTGTTATATTTGACTGTAAGTGCCCTGCGAAGTGGACATCACCGGATATTCCGCCATGATTCCAGTTCGAAACGAGTGTATATGTTCCATTCAAAGGGCATTAAAGTGTGCGAGAAGATTTAAATTGTATTTATTTACAGAGGTATATGATGTCACACTCGTCTGTGTGTGAAGACGCTGCAGGCAGCAGCGCAGCGCAAACCCATGAATGAATGTTCTGAAGTGAAGTAAACTTCAACGGATTTCCTCTAAGCTCTCTTCTAACGAGCTGGTTATATGAATCAGGTGTGTTAACTAAGAGAGACATGCAAAAAATGCAGAGCTGTGGGGCACGAGGACTGGGATTGGGAACCGCTGATATAATGTGTGGTACAGTCTAAAAAATGAGTTGAAAGCGCAGTGGAATTCGGCTCCTCGTGTTTCAACTATGTTCTTGATCAAATCTTAAATTGTCTGATTCGGTCTGATACCCTACAGTATTCAACGTTTTATGTTACAAACAAAACATTATTTATGCATCTGTAACTGCAGCTTAAATGCATCCATGTCCCCTCTGAGATACATAAACTGTGTAAATACATCTAAATGCTATTTCAGATGCAGATTCCAGAAATTATTTCTTATGTTGGAATGAAAGACACTAAGTACCGGATGAAGTGCTTCTTATTCTTACCCAAAAATACAAAATGGAAGAAAGAGTTAAAACTGAACACATTCTTGCTACTCAAGCTGTGTATGAAATTTTT
>NW_015626091.1:17172-23479 GCF_001515625.1 Sinocyclocheilus rhinocerous
CAAAATATTAGGCCTATTTATGCATCTGTAACTGCAGGTTAACTGTGTAAATACATCTAAATGCTATTTCAGATGCAGATTCCAGAAATTATTTCTTATGTTGGAATGAAAGACACTAAGTACCGGATGAAGTGCTTCTTATTCTTACCCACAAATACAAAATAGAAGAAAGAGTTAAAACTGAACAGTGTTGCTACTCAAGCTGTGTATGAACATTTTTTTATCTGTACTTTTACTTGAGTATGGCTTTCAGGTACTTTATACACCACTGTAATGTAGTATGCCTATACATAATATGAACATAACCAACTTAAGCACATTATGTATTATAACAAATACCTGCAGAGGGTGCCAACGGCCTGGTGACGTTTCACTTTACAGTGTGATTAAACGGCGTTTAAATCCATTTAATTTTAACATCTGGCCACATGCAGAAACTTTTATTTTGAAATCGCGATGTACAGTAAATGGTATATTTAGAAATAGGTTGATATATTCTCCTGTGTTGGCAAAGGTTTATAAGTGATTTACGTTACAAATCTAGTGAGATAATGCACACTGTTTTTCCAGATGAACGTTAAGCAACTCAAATTCACAGCATATACAGAGGACAAGTTTAGCCCCTTTCACACATACAGTCTGTACTGGTAAATTACCGGTAAGTTACCATTAATAGATCATGTGTGAACAGGACCTTTTCAAAAATCCCGGTAAATTTGTTCTGGCAATCATATCGTTCTTATGGAGATGACGTGATTACTCTGAGCTGTTTACAAAGCTCCGTTGCTTTTTAATTCGTTTTTCTATGTAAATATGCACTAGATGGACATCTTTGACCAGCCTTTTCAACGTTTCAACAAGCGCGCTTCTCCATTCATCAGCTGCGACTCTGCAGTTGGATACTATTATGTGCGTCTCGTGTTTATAAGAGCAAAACATTCTTGCTGGCTAGTTATGTTAGTTTGGTTGAGCGTGAAAGCTGTGCTCCTCTCATACCATTGGTAGGCGAAATCATGGACTCGAAAGTGATTTCAACAAGTTTTTTTAAATGTAGGATTATTTTTTTCCGCAGCCAAACACTGCACGCCGGAGATCCGGCACGGTGACGGAGAACTTTAAGCCATGGACAATGCAACGAATATGGCTACCGCTGCCCAATTAACCGGCTATCTCCATGTCAGGTGCTTTGCACACACCCTCAGGCTGGCCTCACAGCGTGCGCTAAAGCTGCCAGCTGTTGCCAGGTTACTTGGACGAGTACGACGTGTAACTGGGTTTTTCCACCGAAGTGCCGTAAGACTTCATACTTTGCAGGAAAAACGAAGGTTGCTGGAGCTCCCCGTGCACAGACCGATAACAGACGTATCAACGAGATGGAACAGTGCGCATGACGTGATCGATCGTTTCCTCAAGCAACAGCCAGCGATCACAGCTGCTGAAGTGAGAAAGAGAGAAGACGATATCTGCACCTTTACAGAGTCTGACATATCCAACGCAGAGGAGTTCATCCAGGCTCTAAAG
This sequence comes from Sinocyclocheilus rhinocerous, assembly GCF_001515625.1. Taxonomy (NCBI): domain Eukaryota; kingdom Metazoa; phylum Chordata; class Actinopteri; order Cypriniformes; family Cyprinidae; genus Sinocyclocheilus; species Sinocyclocheilus rhinocerous. Next base: position 18,694 of record NW_015626091.1, read on the forward strand.
GCAATGAACGTAGCTACATGTGTTTTGTCGGGTGAAAGTAACCCAACACTCTCTGTCATAGCCAGCTCTTGCAAGACACCCAGGAAACGCTTGGGGATCCTCCGTTCATTAAAGAAATCAAAGAAGCCGTTCACCGTGACCTCATGAAAAGGTATGCGTCTGAGATCTCAAATGGACCATTGACACTCCTAATTGAGATTGTAGATAGAGTGTCAAGGGTCTGTTTGAGAGATAGGTGGCGGTAATGCACTTATAAGTCTGCAATCCGCCATAAAGCAAGAAGTAGATGCGAACGCGCTCAGGACAGTTCAGACAGTTCAGAAATTGCGGTGAAAATCAGAGGTAAAAAAACGATATAAATACTGTTCAGTTTCTTTCACAGATTGATCGTTTTGTGTCTTTACACATCAATGTATCATCACGAGCCGCAGGGTTTAATTTGGTTTTGTTTGTGTATGTTTTTTTGACTCTCAAAGCCGTGATTCCCATCCACTTACATTATATGAGAAAGAGAGAAGACGATATCTGCACCTTTACAGAGTCTGACATATCCAACGCAGAGGAGTTCATCCAGGCTCTAAAGGCAATGAAGGTAGCTACATGTGTTTTGTCGGGTGAAAGTAACCCAACACTCTCTGTCATAGCCAGCTCTTGCAAGACACCCAGGAAACGCTTGGGGATCCTCCGTTCATTAAAGAAATCAAAGAAGCCGTTCACCGTGACCTCATGAAAAGGTATGCGTCTGAGACGTTGAGGCCACACTCAACCAAGCTTCAGCACTTGATCCAAGATTTAAAGCACTGCTGTTCCTGTCTGATGACGAGAAAGAAGAAACGTTTGCAAGAATGATTTCTGAGGCTGCAGCCATAAAGGAACTCGAGGTAAATAACAACCCACATGGGGTCTTTACCTTTACTTATTTTATAATATAGTACAACAGGTGGGTGTGTGTGCAGGTGTGTGTGTGCGTGTGTGTTTGTACAAGTTTTTCTACACTGGTGGGGACTTAAAGGGATAGTTCACCCAAAAATGAACTAAAAAAAAATTCATGTTTATCTGCTTATCCATCCTTATTGCATCCAAGATGTAGGTGACTGTTTCTTCAGTAGAACACAAATGAAGATTTTTAACTCAAACCGTTGCAATCTGTCAGTCTTATAATGGAAGTGGATGGGAATCACGGCTTTGAGAGTCATAAAACATACACAAACAAAAAACGGCTTGTGACGATACATTGATGTGTAAAGACACAATCTTGGATGCCCTGGGGGTAAGCAGATAAACATCACATTCATTGCATCAGATATATGTCACTTTGCTCACAGCTGATTGGTCAGGTTTGGGTTTGTGATCTCTAACTAAGAGTATAACCTGCTCCGGAGCAGGGTAGCTGTGTGGCGTAAGTTACAATGGTGACGAAACCCGCTCAAAACCAACCCAAGTTCTTGAGCCCGAAAACTCAGAGTTTGCTCAAACTAAACGTGAACTGGGTAAAAACAGAAACCGGCTTCATGCTACAGGCCATGGGGCTGCGTTTCCCAAAAGCATCGTAAGCCTAAGTACATCTTAAACCCATTACCACCAATGGGTCTACGATCAACTTAGGCTTACGATGCTTTTGGGAAACACCTCCCAGAGCAGGAGCGAGGAACAAGGCCAAAAAGAGCTAGAGTGCTTCCAGAACAAGACACCACAAAAACACCAACAATCTGACAACACAGAGTAAGAAGCAAGGCCATTAAATAGCAGAGCTGCCGCTGATCAGCTCATCAGCAGAGGAACACAGAAAGAGAGAGAGAGAACCTGCGAACAATTAGTGCAATTATAGTAGCCGAAGCACAGTAATCTACAGGGTTTTACTTAAGTAATGCATTTCTACTGTATTTTTCATGAAAATCCAAATAGAACTTGGTAATAGTATATATAAAAATTGTTTTTCTTTGTGTGTGTATATACTGTATATAATTGCTATTATTATTACAATTATTATATTATTGTTGCTTTTGTTAAAATAATCAAAAGATGGTCACAAGATGAATATTCACATTTTTTCCCAGTACTCTGTTTTATTCAAACAATTATGAACATTTTTGCATTTAGATACAGAAGAACTTTGACTGTTGAATATTAAAAACAAATGAACAAACAAAACATCTGGATCTCCATGTCTGCATGTAAATCAGCTGTTCCTGCTCATTCCCAGACTGGATCTCTTCTCTCCACTTTCCCTAATTGCAGATTCAATTATGAGATCTGTCAGTATTAATATTTTTATGCTTAGATTTTTTTGGGGGGGATCAAACTGTAACACCGTGTGTCCCAACCAGACACGACGCGATCTTTAGATTTTTTTGGGGGGGATCAAACTGTAACACCGTGTGTCCCAACCAGCCACGATGCGATAAAAAGTGAAAGCAACAATAGATATTTTACCTCAGATCTTGAAAATAAATTAAAGCAAACTTGAACGTTAAAACTGTGAACTCACTGCGAACCAACACGTGTATTCCATAACAAAGATATCACTCACTCACTGAAAACTGTTCAGTCCATTCACATTTGGATCATCTATTTTCCGTGTCCACTTCTCTTTTCTACACACTCGCCATGTTTTCACACTCGCCATCGTATCTACACGGGACGCGACAAAGCATTGAAGATCATTTGAACGTTGTGTCAGTACGTTATAAATAGAACGAGTCAGCAGTTTACTGTCGGGGATTTGTCGTGTCGCGCCGCATCCAAGACAGCATCACTGACTATAACCAGTTCTTGTATTTTATTGCGTCGCGCCGCTCGCGTCCGGTGTAGACACGATGCAAGTTAATGTTGCTTTCCATGTTACATGAGTCCATGTCCATGAATTCCATACCATACAATAGTGTGTGTTCATAGTCCACCCGTGAATATACAATCCAATGTGCAATAATCCAAAGTGTAAGTGTGAAGAGGTAGTCCTGGATTGGCAAGTGTTCAAAACAAGGTACGTGACAATCCAGGCAGTGGTTTATTTTGACCTGAGTCCCGTTCGGTTTTCAGGCCCCAAACTACTACTACTACTACTACTACTTCTGTGGTTTTTATTTGGCGGTTTGCAGACGAAGTACATTACCACCATCCGCATGGCCCCAAACTTGGGCCATACTGCTCCTCTTATCCTGAGAGGCTATTTCCTACTTCCTGTCATGTGACTGAGTCTCAGTTTTTAAAGACAAACACACGCATTTTTAAGAGGAGTTAAAACGGACAAGGAGACATGTAAAATCTATTAAAACTCTGATTCTCAAATATACACTTTTATATACAGAGCGGTGAAACATGTCCCTTATGTGGCATGGTTACCAAGTTTTAGTTCTAATCACTAAAGTTTGTGACAATGTATGAAAGCATATTTGTCATTCTGATCTTAGGACTGCTGGTGGTGCTTAAGATATTGTTGGTCATTTAGGTTTTTAAAAACAAACAAACAATAGTAATAGATAATGGTGTTTATTATTAAAATATAATACTACTACTAATTCTACTACTAATAACAATATAAAATGCACTAAAGATTGATGAGCTGCTGGGTTCATGAATATTAATCACACTGTTCGCTTGAGATTTGTGCATTAGCTCCGCCCACTATTTTCCTGTTGAGTTCATTTAGAATTATTCAGCTTTTAAGAACAAGCAGAAGATATGCCGGTTTAAGTGGGCTTCAGTGTTTAGTCTTTAGCGTACCGGCACTTCTGACATGTGTCTGGGTGATTAGAAATGACACTATAAAGCACACTACCCAGGAGGTCATTTGAACTTCTGGAAAGTTCAAGGATCCAGTAAGGGAATGCATTAGTGATACGTTCAAAACAGCGCTAATGTAGAGAAAACACGGCTGATTTTTTTTCTTTTTTTTACAGAAACCCTGGATGACCAACAACATCTTAAAGGGGTCATATGATGCTGCTAAAAAGAACATTATTTGGTGTATTTGGTGTAATGAAATGTGTTTATGCGGTTTAAGGTTAAAAATCACAATATTCTTTTATATTACTATAAAAGAATATTGTGATTTTAAATGAAGAAGAGAGCTGTGAAGGAGAGGAGCAGGGGCCGCAATTTTTGGGGGAGGCAGCCTCACGCTTAATATCGGCCTCTTGGGCTTGAGGTGGGAAACTGAGAGAAGCATAATAGAAAAAATTGAGGAAAAGAAAGAGGTGTGTTGGTCTGTGTTGCGAGCGGAGGCAGCCTCACGCTAGTGTCTGCTATGGGAGCTGGAGGCCACTGAAAAGGAAAAAGGAGTTATTAGTAGCGGGAGGAAAAAGACCGAGATGTAAGGGCTTGTGTTGCGAGCGGAGGCAGCCTCACGCTTGCTTCGGCTGCTTTAGCTGTAGGCAGTGGGAAAGGGGAGTGGTTTGTGACATTTGAGGGAAATGCTGAAATGCCCGAGTAGCCTGCAGTGTTGCTGATTTAGCAAATTTGTCGTTAGATTTAGCAATTTCTCAGACTACCCTAGCAACTGGTTTTCCAAAGCACGCAGTAATGAATTTACCTATTTAAAAATGTATTTGGCAACTTTTAGCATCTTAAAGTTATTAAAGGTGACAAAACCTGGAAAAGTCAGATTTTCATGATATAAGTGCTATAATCAGGTCCCCGGTGCATCTACCAACCAAGGAAACGTGAAAAAGATTAACCCAGTAACTTTGTTTTGGGAAGCCTTTTTCTGCAAGCGTCTGAGAAAACGAGCGCGTCTGATTTAGCTCCCTTGGTGACGTGGCAAAGGGATCTCATTATAATATTACCG
>NW_015626091.1:23954-26801 GCF_001515625.1 Sinocyclocheilus rhinocerous
TTGGGGGAGGCAGCCTCACGCTTAATATCGGCCTCTTGGGCTTGAGGTGGGAAACTGAGAGAAGCATAAGAGAAAAAATTGAGGAAAAGAAAGAGGTGTGTTGGTCTGTGTTGCGAGCGGAGGCAGCCTCACGCTAGTGTCTGCTATGGGAGCTGGAGGCCACTGAAAAGGAAAAAGGAGTTATTAGTAGCGGGAGGAAAAAGACCGAGATGTAAGGGCTTGTGTTGCAAGCGGAGGCAGCCTCACGCTTGCTTCGGCTGCTTTAGCTGTAGGCAGTGGGAAAGGGGAGTGGTTTGTGACATTTGAGGGAAATGCTGAAATGCCCGAGTAGCCTGCAGTGTTGCTGATTTAGCAAATTTGTCGTTAGATTTAGCAATTTCTCAGACTACCCTAGCAACTGGTTTTCCAAAGCACGCAGTAATGAATTTACCTATTTAAAAATGTATTTGGCAACTTTTAGCATCTTAAAGTTATTAAAGGTGACAAAACCTGGAAAAGTCAGATTTTCATGATATAAGTGCTATAATCAGGTCCCCGGTGCATCTACCAACCAAGGAAACGTGAAAAAGATTAACCCAGTAACTTTGTTTTGGGAAGCCTTTTTCTGCAAGCGTCTGAGAAAACGAGCGCGTCTGATTTAGCTCCCTTGGTGACGTGGCAAAGGGATCTCATTATAATATTACCGCCCCTTAATCTGTAAGTTTACACCCACAGCGCCATCATTTTGATTTAGCAAGCGACAACTGTGTACCAGTTTTAATGCCATGGAAAAAGTTTGAGTAGCGCATGGACCAATCAGACTCACCATTTTTCATTAGATTTAACAAATCAATTATTCATTAGATTAACAAATAGTCACAGAACCCTCACCCAATAAACATACTGGGTGCCAGGATGTCTGCGAACGACACCAGGCCCCTGGTCACCATGGCAACCACGACACCTTTGCTAGACCAGATACACTTTACGACCTAATGGCATGTTGAGAGTTCTCCCTTTCACTACATTTTCCATAGGAAAGACACACATGTTTTTATTTCTCTTCTCTTTACTGCCTAAGCTTTAACGCTTTTCCTATACCAACTGCGTGTGGGTGTGTGTGTGTGTGTGTGTGTGTATGTTAGACTAGTTTAAGTGTTTATGTAGTTAATAAAGTCTTGTATCACACTTGATGTTGTTCATTGTTTTCTCATAACTGGAGTCCCTAATCATGCAGATTTTTGCTACATGCTCTGAGTAGTATTGATTGGTAAGAAAGTTATTTTCCTTAACCAGGAAATTAACGTTCTTAGAATTAACAGACAGTTGACACTGAGAGGTCAAATTAATGCTTACAGCGGATCTAAATATTTATAATTAATTATAACGAGTTATAATTATTCATATTTCCCCTTTGAGCTGATTCGCTACAACATGCTAACTATTCTGTGTTTGGCTGCACAGACGAGCACAGAACACTATTTAGAGTCCCGTCCTCAGAGGAGACAAGAAAGCAGTGATTTATTGATTTATTTACTGTATATTGCTGCTGCCACACTGATCTAAAATAAACATGAGATTTATTTCCCAGCTGTTTACCTTCACAGACATAACCGACTGTTTTTGTAACTCGTGTGTTTTTTAACAAACTTGTGTGAATGAGAACTTAGTTTAGTACTCACATGCAGTGACGGCCGCTTTCTGTCCACGTGCACTCAGAAAACCGTATATCTGAAGTTAAAACTCATATGGTTTAAAGGGGTGGTTCACTGTTTTTTTTCTAGGCTTGATTGTGTTTATGGGGTGCAGTCTAACATGTGTTAATGCTTCGTTTTTTTAAAAAAACCCCTTTGCTGCCTTTTCCCGAGGGCGGGGTTTATGAGGGTTTGTGATGTCACGAACCCAGGGAAGTAACTTGTTGTAGTCTCTACCAGCCGTTTTTGTAGGCATTAAACTGCCAGAATTTTGCATTGAACTTTCAGCTTCGTAACTTTGCAGATATTGTTTATGCTCAAACAGCAACATTAGGCACTAACTAACGTTAAAAAAAGTGAAATTGCAATGAACCACCCCTTTAAAACGCATGATTTCGGCGTGATAAACATGATAATCAGAACCAAAACAGATGTTTTTAGCAGGTCCAACCACACAAAGAAGAAAGTATTGAAAAGCTAGCCAAGCCGCAAGTCAGCTAGAGACTTGGAGAGAGGTGCCTAGCAATACTCACGTCACCTGTGAATTAGGTTGCTAGTTGCACTTGTTCAATAATAATAATAATAGTCCACTTTCCGATTGGAGGAATTGTAGGCTCAGCTGAAAGATAAGAGGATGCCAGGGAAAAAAATTGGAAGTGACGCTGTTGGAGGCGAGGTTAAGTCTCGGCGTCGTGGAGAGCGTGTGGCTGGTCGAGCAGGGAGCAGCGGCCGTGATGAAGCCTGGAGCTCGGCGGCGGTGTCTGGCGGAGAAGGAGCGATCCTGGGGCCGGCAGATTGGCCGGAGAACCGAAAAATCCCCAGTATAGGTCTCGTCGTTTAGATGGGAGATGTTAGTTTGTGCCTATAGTCGTTAATCATTTAGGTACATAGTTGAACTTATTTTCTCGAAAAATCAATCTTTCATCCGTTTATCTGAGTGAAATGTGTAGATTAAAATACAGGTAAAAATGCTAACGAAAATTAATTCAGAAAATCTGAGTAATTTGTTTGTGTATTCTACGCAGTTTGCGTCATGGTTACAAAATAACATCAAAATCCTTTTGTCACAACGTCATTTAACAACTTTTAGCAACAAAATGACCTGCCTTTTAGCGACTTTACCTAAAAATTAATTTGCAACACGGTCTGCGTCGCTAGCGGAAGTGGCCTCGCG
>NW_015626091.1:27244-33708 GCF_001515625.1 Sinocyclocheilus rhinocerous
GTGTGTGTGTGTGTGTGCGCGTTTTTGTGACAAATGAGGACATAAATTTGTATAATGACAAGGGTATTACATAGGTATTACAAGGAGAAGGTGACTTTTCAGGACATTACCCCATGTCCCCACTTTTCAAAACGCATATAAATCACACAGAATGGAATGTATTGAAAATCTGAAATAGCACAAAGTTTCCTGTGAGGGGTAGGTTTAGGGGTAGGGTTGGTGTAGGGCAATAGAATATACGGTCTGTACAGTATAAAAACCATTACGCCTATGGAGAGTCCCCACAAAAATGGAAACCAGTGAGTGTGTGTGTGTGTGTGTGTGGAGAGAGAGCCTAGCAGGAGCATGATAGTCATCGTGTTTAGTGCAAGTAGTCAACTGAATTAGCATTTCACCGGTGTTAACAGATAAAACGCAACATAAATTATCATTTGGAATATACATTCTGTAATGATTTGAAAATCTTTAATAAACAAAAAGTGCCCATTTTTCATAAAGTTTGAACTGTACATATGTACATTTGTCACTTCATCAAGAGGCAGTAATGAGAATGAGGCACACTGTAGTAGAACATCACTGAAGAGCAGGACTGCACGATTAACCCACAGCTGGAGCTCAAGCAGACTCAAGGACTGGTGTGGTGCCACAAATATCACTGTCTAGAATGAAACGCCTTTGGTTTTGCTCTTTGATGAACTGTAAAAAAGTTGTGGTTGCATGTGCATTAAGCTTTCATTATGTAAGATGCATCTTTGTTCATTTGTTTTTTCTTTTAGCTCATTATCTGACAAAACCACTCTCCATTCACCACTGTTTCCCTCTTGAATTCAGACTATAAAAGAACGACCATCAGTTCACGGACACCATCATCTACTGATGAACAACATCTTCAAGTCACAGTCTGATCCAGGTAAGATCATGTGTTGTCTCATCTTATCTCGTATATTGTTTAATGAAGCTTTGGGGTTTTCTTTCAGGTCCTTGTCAGAGCCACTTTCCATTTTTAGGGGTTGTGATGTTCAAAAATGAGGCGATAAACATCATCATTGGTCTTGTAATTGTCATGTATGACTTCATGTATTGTATTTCAGCCTCTGGTATCACTGATTGTTTGTAGTTAATCAAACTAGTTACCTTTCATTAAAAGTGTGTTTTACTATCAGCAACGAATGGACTAACAACACAGCTTTCTGTTTCCTAAAGAAAACAGCTGTGTTTGCAAAGCAGCAAAAGAATATTTTAGGAAAGTCAGAGCATTTGTGCTTTCTGTTGGTATTTGCAGGTTTCTTATTAAACTAGAAATGTCACAGTTAAACTTGCCTGATAAATGGACTAAACGTTTATTCACATTTGTCTGTATCTCACCTATGTTCTCCTTCAGATCAACAACTTTTGGAATGTTTTTACAGTGTGGAGTTGAACCTGAATGAGTAAAGAACCCTTCAAACAATGGCAGTGGAAAATGCAGAAAAATAAAACATAGAAACCAACTGGCCAAGATCTGTCATAAATGTAAGTTGTTCCATATTTCCTTTTTTTTATTGAACAGTTTTGTTAAGGCAGTATCACAGTTGTAGTTGTGCTGTAGTACCGAATACTCAGAGCAACAACATTCTTGCGATATTGTTTAAATAAAAGAGTTGATGGGCAGGGGGATTTCAAAGTTTATTTTTAAAGTTTACCTTTATCCTTTTTTACTGTACGTGGTTTTTAATGTATATTGTATTTTAAGCATTTTAAAGGGATATTTCACCTAAAAATTCTGTCATTAATTACTCACCCCTCATGTCGTTCCAAAGACTTTCGTTCACACTTGCTTGTTGTGTGAGAGCTAATGAGGTCCATTCTCGTGTTACGCAGCAGTTTGAGATCCCTAAGAACCAATGAGACTCTGTTTATGCTTGCTGATCAGTCAAATATGTGAATAAAAGCCTCAATTAAATCTGTTCACCATATAAAGTGATCAAGTCTCTTCAGAAAATGTGGACTAAACAACTCAATTCATATGGATTAGTTTAATGAAGCGTTTGAGGAATCAATGCGGTAGTAAGGCTGTGCGATTAATCGAAATCGAATCGCGATTTGAGACGTTGCGATTTCCTAATCGCAAAGCCTGTGATGTGGACGTGATATCACTCTGTTTCAGAGCATATGCATGACTGTCAGCCTTGAGTTGCAGTCTTACTTGCCCTGACCTCCGTTCTCCCCAATCAGCACTGCTCTAGCCAACTGCGTAAACACCCACCATTAAAAAAAAATTTAAAAACGGAACACGGGACGGGAGAGAGACAGAGTGGGATTATGGCGTCTACTGGGTCAGATCGATAGTTAGGCAAATTAAACCTAAAGAAAACCGTATGCAACTTAAGCTTCGACCGTCAACGGAGGGACAGAAATCTCTCAGATTTCATTAAAAATATCTTCATTTGTGTTCTGGAGATTAATGCATTTTTTTCAGGTTTGGAACGACACGGGGGTGAGCAAATGAGGACACAATTTTCATTTTTGGGTGAACTATCTGTTACACATCACATATCACCCATTTTAATGGCAACAGAAGAAACATGTTAGGCCATCTATTTTACAAATAAGAATTTTTAAATTGAGAAATTGAAGCAGTTTTTACATATTAAAACTAACGACTGGTTTGTTATTTAGTGCTTCCTCTCGGGAATTTGTGAAACAATGGCACAACATAGCAGCAGCAGCAATGGCTCAACCGGACCAGATCGTGATTTATTCTTTGGGGAGATGATGACATTTCAAAGGGAAAAAAAACGTGCAGAATTGGTCTTTGTCTGGGTCCTCTCAGTCATTGAGATCCCAGCCATGATCTCAACTCTGATTGCCTTGTGTTTCCTCAACAGATCTCGTCGTGCTGCTTCAGGTTTTGTTAGTCATTTGATCCTTTCAGATCTCATACAGGTCATTTGTATGTTAACAGGACCAACAGCCTCATGGGAATATGAACTGGGTTGTGCATATTACTACTCTTTGATTGTGGGTCTGTATTTTATGGCATGTGTGGCTTTTGAACGATATCTTCTGGTGTCTCATCCTATCTGGTACAAATCTCACCATTCACTCCAACTCTCCTGTTTTATTTCTGTGATCATCTGGTTTGTGCCTCTGATCTTTGCAAGAATAGAGCCCCCTCTTATTTATTTTAGAGGTCTACCATATTCTATAGCATATTTAATTCCCTACATCATAATCATTCTCTGTTTTGCTGGCACATGGCGAGGTCTTTCTCGCTCAATATCACTGACTGCTCTTAAGCGCAAGTTAATTTTGGGCAGTTTGTTCCTGGTGCTGTTGACTTACACATTTCTCATTCTTCCCTATGTGATTCTGGAATTTATTAGAAATTATATTTTTCTTAACAATCCTTTATTGCTTGAAAAATTGTACTAGTATGCAGATTTGGTCATGTATGTGAATCCTCTTGCTGACTGTTTGCTGTACCTGTTCATGAGGGCTGATGTTGGCGATATAATGAAGTCTGTTCACTGCTGTTGTGGACATCAGAGTTCGAAGCACCACCAGGATGAACACGCTGTAGTGAATCCACAAAACAGCTGCACTACTGTAGTGTGCTGTATTTCAGCACGAAAGCCTGCATCTCATTCATTAAACGCCTGCAGTTCCGTTTAACCCGCTGCTAAATGAGCTGAAAAGCACTGCACTATATTTAAATGAAATCAATTTTCAACTTCAGTGAAGTCCATTTTTCCATTGCAAAAACACTTCATTTCTAGAAAATGGAGGTTTGTTTATTCATAAAACAATTAGTAAAGCAGTAATTTATCATGTGATGGAGAGGAGGGTTATGACTGGTCATTTTTTCACACTGCAGAGTCATGGATCAGTGCTGAAGCCCAATGCACACGTGCAAGTAAATCACACTGTCTGCATGGCATCAGTTATATACTGCTCCCCCCGTAGACTAATAGATGTATAATGCAAAGTAGTTTAATGCTGTTATAGTATTTATGCTTGTTAGCTGATTGTTGCTATGCATGTAGATTTTAGAAAAACTATTGCAATATTAAAGGGAAAGTTCAATCAAAATGAAAATGTTTTCATCATTTACACACCATCTTGCAGACCCAAACATCTATGAGTTCTGATTATCAAACTTTTTTCTTTTTTTTTTTGTGGGTAAACTGTCCCTAAAAAGCCCTGATTTTAAGTGCATGATTAAAGTAAAGTATATTAGAGGTGCACTAAGTGAACTTAATAAAAGTAAATCAGATAGCTGGAATATTGTTGTGTCGTATAGATGACTGTATTGTTTCTTCTTCACTATAAGACAATAAATAGGATTTATATTCCGCTTTTACTCAAAACTCACTTTAAACCACCATCGAGTGCTTCCGATTGCCGTCTAATGTGTGTTTTGGCCATGTAATGTAGCTGAAATTAAATATGTTATTACCTCTGAGCAGTGGCGTAGCCAGAATTTAGTTTTTGGGCGGGCCTGGGCAAAAGTGAGCAGACACTAGGCTAACTAACGGACGGAGTCCAGTGGCGTAGCGCAAATTCGCGGCCCCCAACCACGAACTCAAGGGTTGGGGGGCTGGTTATACGTCGCAATATTGTAAATATTTGTTTTAAACCAGGAAGGCGAGCCAATGGATATCACACAAGCAACGTGCAAACTTTGCGCAAGAGTTATGCGGTGAACCTTAATCTCAGTCGATTCATTAGAAAGTGAAAGTAAAAACTGATGGCGCTTTCGGCATCTGACGCTGCATTAACGGCGCATATTCTCTCAGAGACGACGAGAGACGAATCTACTTCATATGCTGATAATGGTAGCCTATATAGCTAAATGTTTTAATTTACTCCCTTAATATTTCTCTTGTGGCCCGAACATAGGCTAGTGGGAAAAAATAAAAATAAATAAAGAGAGAAGAAATGTAGGCTATTTCGTGTTAAACAGTTTTTTTTTTTTTTAAGTCTGTGCTTGAAATAAAGCTTTTTCATTGATGATTGCAGTGTTAATAATTTTAATTATAGACCTATAATTCAATGTATAATAAACCTGTTTTGAAAGACCTTTTTAAAAACATTTTCAATGAGGAATAAGCTAGCCTAATCTTTATTATCCAAGCAGCGCGTCAGTTATGCGGTGATGCGCTATGAAATTATTGCGGGGCAAATTAATTGTAGCCTAATATTAATTCAATAATAAAAGTAACTTAATACTAATAATAGGCCTAATAGGCTAATAAGAAGAATGTAACAGGCCTATGTTAATTAAAAATGCCGAATTAGATATGACTAAAATGTATAAAATTATTTTATTCAGAAATGTCATGTTTGTGATTTTTTTAAAATTTGTTAATTCGTTATTTAAAGTAATAGGCCTACAAATTAGGAAACAGGTTCAGTTAATCACCGGCGTCAGTCACAAAAATTATATATATATAAAAAAAAAAAAATTTTTTAAATTGATTTCATAAAATTGGTATCTAAAAAAGTATCGTTCAGGAAGCGGTATCGAAGTCAAGTTATCGGTATTGAAAATTTTTGAACAATACCCAGCCCTATTCTTCACTGTTAGAGACTGTCCTACATTCTCTCTTTGTTGTATATTAAAGAGCTTACTGTTCTCCAGTGTCTCTTTCTGCCTCTACTTATTTGACAAATAACTGTTGATGGTGAACTGTTTGTGAATTAGGATTGTTAAATTCAAGTTTATTTATAAAGCACACAATACAACAGTGTTCAAACAATAAAACAGTTAAAAATCTAAGAAACACAAACAACCGTAATTGAAAGATATACACGACATCTTCTCTCAGACTCTTAACCCTTAAAACTCTTAAGAGTCATAAAAAATCTTCAAACATCTTCAAACTCTAAATACCAATACCTGTGTCAACAATACCTCGACACTCAAGTATGAAAACCGCTTACGTTAAAAAAAGACGTTTTTAAACTCACTAAGAGTTGATGATTGCCTAATATACTGTGGTGAACTGTTCCAAAAGTGCGGTCACCTCTAGAGTTCAGATTCATCCTCGGAACAACTGAGAAATTCTGTGACTGAGATCATAAAAATCTCCACTGCTTCTGAATCGGGATGGCAATATATGGATGGGCTGTACCATGTAAAGATTTAAAAACAAATACACCATCTTCATAACACTTTATAATAGCTTTCATTAATAAATCATTAACAAACATTACATAATGCTTAACAGATCATTAGATAATATATATTCACTTAGTTAGAAATATATGAGATAATGTGCTTGTTAATGCTTACTAATGCATTTATTAAACATTAAATAATGGTCTGTTAATCAATCAAGATGTTATGTAAATTAAAATGCTTACAAGTGCTTCATGAAGTGTGCGATTAATCGCGATTAATCACAGAAAAAGGATGTGATTAATCAGATTAAAAATTGTAATCGATTGACAGCCCTAATATATATATATATATATATATA
>NW_015626091.1:33764-33956 GCF_001515625.1 Sinocyclocheilus rhinocerous
CCATATACATATTAGTCTATTTTAAAATAAGCCTACATGTCGAAATGCATATGAAATGCTATGATCTTTCTTTATTTCTGTGACTGATCCGGGGTGTGGGGCATTTTCAGGCTCATTTTCCGCTAGTAAACTTACACACAAAACAAGCGTTTCCTAGCAACGACAACTGCACTAAACACTAATGAGACAAGT
>NW_015626091.1:33989-35139 GCF_001515625.1 Sinocyclocheilus rhinocerous
AACATTTATTCAACTTTGAAAAAAAGTAATATAATAATAATAAATAATAAAATGACATCCTCCATCACACTGATATGTGTTCATTTTAGTTTTTAGCAATATTAACTGCAAATGAATGCTGTGTCCACCCTGTCATGTGTATGTCCACTCTATCGAGTCCAAGTGGCCGACAGGGTGGACATTTAGAGCTTCAATTAGCATATTAGCTTACAACAAACTGTGACTAGCTAAATATTTAGTCTGGTTGTTGAAGAGAATTTGAACTTATATATTTTGAAAATACTGTATTCTAATCACGTCTGGCATATTTTTTGCCGACAGGGTGGACATGTTAAGCTTTGGCAAAGCAAGTAAGCAAACTCAGACGAAGAAAATTTGTCAATTGAAAAGTCACCAACTTACTCACCTCAGCCACTGAAAGAGACAAAATATCTGTTGTCCTGATGTCACTAAAGGGGACGGCCTTTTCTTAAAGGGGCGGAGTCCCTCCCACGACAGCGTGGACAACCAATCAAGGGACATACTCTTCTTTTTTATTAAATAAAAATATAATTTTTATTACCAAATGATCAATACACTCAAATTGAGTAATCTCTTATTTAACAAAATATTAATAGGAGAACAAAATGTTTTAAATGTTTCAAATTTAATGAGCAGTGCATGGCACATAGCAAAATAACATGCATCCTCCTACACAAAACTAAAAACAATCTAGAAAATGTATCTAAAGAGCCAAGTAATGCTTTTCTTATTAATATAAAAACTTAGCCTAATATAACACACCAGGGTCGGCGCCAGAGCGCACAAAGTGAGGGGGCAGGCACAATTTGCTTACCTCTCTCAGGCACAAATCCAAATGTGTCCATATTCGTGATGTAGCTGAAGCTAAACTATTAGCCTTATTAGGTAAAATAGGCTTTGTAGTTCACGCGCGTTCCAGTATCGACGGAAAAATATCATAATGAGCAAAAATATGCCACAGAGGAGCGGGTCTCACGCCGCACGGCACGGTGAACGGCTGCTGTTTCCAATGAATGCAGCAGCATAGTGTGCGCGCGAGGCGCCGGCGCGATCAAACAGCTGAAACATTAAATAGACTACTCCGTAATTTTTGGTCATACAGTAAAGGCATAATTCGAAACTGCAAAGT
>NW_015626091.1:35309-40866 GCF_001515625.1 Sinocyclocheilus rhinocerous
AGTGTGTGTGTGTGTGTACAGGTATATATGGTTTATGAGGACACAAATGTGTATAATGACATGGGTACTACAACGTAAACATGGTTTATGAGGACACTACCTGTGTCTCCGTAAAACAAAAGGCTTAAAAAACACACAAAACGGTGTTTTATGAAATTCAAAAATTGTCAGTAGTTTCCTGTGAGGGGTAGGTTTAGGGGTAGGTTTGGTGTAGGGCAATAGAAAATACAGTTTGTACAGTATAAAAACCATTACGCCTATGGAATGTCCCTGTAAACCACAAATGCAAATGTGTGTGTGTGTGTGTGTGTGTTTTCCAGGTGTGTGGATACGACACGTCCGCTCTCAGCGCCGGTCCTCTCTTCAGAGTTCCTATAACGGTTATAATCCCTGCGAAGTACGTCCAACTGATCTCTTCCGCTAGCATCTGTGTTTCTGCTGGTGTGTGACATGTGTGTTGAGTCCGGGCAAAGGATTATGGGAAGTGGAGTCCAAACTGAGCGGCAAAGATATGAGATGAGTACCCTCTAGTGGAGCTTGTGGGCACTCCAGCTAGAGATCGTGACAACAGTTATGAGACATTGAATAATATGTTAACCTAAATAGTGTGTGAACTGAAGTGCTTAAAATTACTAATTAAACTATTTTTTTTTTTACAACATTTGTAAATGTAAAAAAGTGCATTAGGTAATACATATAGATTAAAGAGATTTGTTGGCATTTTATTTACATGAAATAATCTGTTAATCATTATGTAATCTTTATTAAGTTTAAACATTAAAAAGCATGTTATCTATTTAAATATATATACTGTATATATATATATATATATATATATAAAATATATATTAACTAATGATCCATTAAACATTATATAATGTTTGTTTATGATTTATTAATCATTGTAAACCATCTGTCTAAATCATTTGTAGATTTTTTTTTTAAATTGCAAGATCATATGAATTGAAAGTTGAATGATATTTGTAAGCATTTCAATTTACATTACAAAATGATCTGTTAATCATTATGTAATGTTTAATAAGTTCATTAGTTAACATTAACAAGCACATTATCTCATATTTCTAGCTACGCGAATTTATATTAACTAATGATCTGCTAAGCATTATGTAATGTCTATTAATGATTTATTAATGAAAGATCATATAAAGTGTTACCGACAATTTTACTTACAAATGTGGAAAAGGACGTAACACCAGAGTCAAGTGCAATTTTGTATCCTGCAACAAAACTTCTCTCGGCTTCAAAGGAACATCTACATTTTGAAAAAGCATCGGTAACACTTTAGAATACTTGTTTCATCATTAATTAATAACTACACATGAACACATGAGTAACGCATTATTAGCTCTAGTAACTACTATTACCTAACAAGAAACTCTGATTAATGAATTAGTAAGTAATAGTGCTTAGCCGAATGTGGTAGTGCACTATTAGCTAATCAGGAGCTACTATTTTTTCATACCTCTTTATACATGTTCATAATTAATATGAATAATGCATAATGTTTAAATCTAAAGTGAAGGTCATGGTAACCCACTAGTAACGACTCAAGTATTACCAAATCCATCGGGAGTATTACTATCCAGAACCTTACAATAACCTCAAAGGTTTACAGTGAATTTAGTCATTACTAGGGAGTTATCATGATCTTCCCTTTAGAATACTGATCCAAATAATTAGTAATTCCTTCTGACGGATTTGGTAATACTTGTGTCGTAACTAGTGGGTCACCATGATCTTCACTTTAGAATTAATTATACATTTTGCATTATTCACATTAATTATGAACCTGTATATAGTAGTTCTCCGGGAGATATGAAAAAGATAGTAGTTACTAATTAGCTAATAGTGAACTACCACTTTCAGCTGAGCACTATTACTTACTTATGCATTAATCAGAGTTTCTTGTTAGGTAACAGTAGTTACTAGAATGTTAATAGTGCATTAGTCATTTGTTCCTGTGCAGTTATTCATTGATGATGGAACAGTATTCTAAAGTGTTACTAAAGCATCTTATAGTAAGTTGTTCTTAATCTTTAAAAACAATGTTCTCACGCCACACTAACATTTTCTCATGCAGAGGTTGTCTTTTTTATAATAGCTTTAAAATTGATCATTGCTTTAAATAAAAATGGGTGGCATGAATGCATTTAGAGATGATTAACATAAAAACAAGACATCAAAATTAATATGCCCCTTACTGTCACAGTCATGGACTTCTTTTTTGTTTTCATTTAGTTTCTGTCGTCCTTTGATTAGTTCATTCAGTTCACCTGTGTTTGATTAGTTATCATCCTCACCTGTTTGTCCCTTGTTATCTCACCCTACTTAAGTTCCCCTTTCAGTTCAGTTAGCTGCCGGTCGGTAGTTGTGTATGCTGCTTGTGTTACCCTGTGTTTTGTATGAATCTTCATCATCTTGGATTACTATTAAATGTTATTTGGATTACCTTCGTCTTCGTGCGCCTCCTTTCACAAGAGTGTGACACTTACCTTAAGTATTTCAAAGTATTCAGATTGTTACTAGACTTTAATAATCTAACGAAATACATTATAAAATTCATTTTAAAACATGTATTTTGTAATCCGTAGTGAAATACATTTTACAAGTAACCTCCCATAAAAAAGCCTCAAGACTAAATATAATGACATGAAGGATGCAAATAAAACGACATGGCCGATTCACTGGTCATCTGATATGGGCCACATTTAAAGGTCACTTCAACAGTCTCGCCAAAAAACATTCTACATTTGACCAGAAAAATCAAATCTGGGCCACATTCACCTGTGCTGTGTACGTAGCCTTCATTTCACACTAATCCGTATCTTCTTGTGCCATTTCAGATTGCTAGGCCATTTGAAACTCTTTCCACACACTGAGCACAAATACACATGAGTGAGCATGAGCATGAGTTTTCATATGTATCTGTACGTGTGATGGCAAAATAAAGCTTTTATTACACTGATCGCATTTAAATGGTCTTTGTCCAAAGTGAAAGCACAGATGATTGTTGAAATTGCTCATTTTTCTGAAGCTCTTGCAACATTTAGAGCACTGCAGTTTCTTTCCAGATATGCGTAGCTCCGTTCACACTGATGGCACTTGAAAGGCCTCTCTCCGGTGTGAAATTTGAGAGGTTCCACTCGGGAGTGATTTTTCCTATGCATCTTAAAGCGATTCATTTTGTGGAAAGTCATTCCGCACTCATGACATATAAACCGGTTCTCTTTCGAGTAAATCCTCATGTGTCTGTTAAGGGTTTCTTTGCGAATGAAACTCCTTCCACACTGATCGCATGTGAACGACTTCTCTCCGGTGTGCTTGTGCATGTGATACCTGAGGTTGAGTTTGAACGTAAAGCCCTTCCCGCACAGTTTGCAGGTGAAAGGGCTCTCGCCAGTGTGACTTATCATGTGGGAGTCAAGACCCGTTTTATATGTGAAACTCTTTCCGCACTGAGTGCAAGTGTAAGGCTTCTCTCCAGTGTTAAGTCTCATGTGGGTTTTAAGGCTTCCTTTTTCAGCTAAACTTATTCCGCACTGTTGACATACATAGCGGTTCTCTCCTGAGTGCAACTTCCTGTGGGAACTAAGGGTTTCTTTACATCTGAAACTCTTTCCACACTGATCACATTTGAACGGCCTCTCTCCAGTGTGAGTGTGAGTGTGATATGTGAGGTTTCGTTCTGTTTTAAAGCTCTTTTCACACTGCTGGCATGCATAAGGCTTCTCCCTGCTGTGAACTGTCATGTGCTGTTTAAGGTGTGCTTTTTGACTGAAACTCCTTCCACACTCTTGGCAGGCGAAACGCTACTCTCCGGTGTGAATTCTCTTGTGGGCTCTAAGGTAATCGGGTTGACTGAAACTCTTTCCACACTCTTGGCAGGCGAAACGCTACTCTCCGGTGTGAATTCTCTTGTGGGCTCTAAGGTAATCGGGTTGACTGAAACTCTTTCCACACTCTTGGCAGGCGAAACGCTACTCTCCGGTGTGAATTCTCTTGTGGGCTCTAAGGTAATCGGGTTGACTGAAACTCTTTCCACACTCTTGGCAGGCGAAACGCTACTCTCCGGTGTGAATTCTCTTCTGGGCTCTAAGGTAATCGGGTTGACTGAAACTCTTTCCACACTCTTGGCAGGCGAAACGCTACTCTCCGGTGTGAATTCTCTTGTGGGCTCTAAGGTAATCGGGTTGACTGAAACTCCTTCCACACTCTTGGCAGGCGAAACGCTACTCTCCGGTGTAAATTCTCTTGTGGGCTCTAAGGTAATCGGGTTGACTGCAACTCTTTCCACACTCTTGGCTGGCGAAACGCTACTCTCCGGTGTGAATTTTCTTGTGGGCTCTAAGGTAATCGGGTTGACTGAAACTCTTTCCACACTGAAAGCAGGTGAAATAACCCCTAGTCTTTTTCGTGTGGAAGTCTTTTCAGTCTGTGAGCACCTGAAAGATGTTTCTCCAGTTATGAAATCATGATGACTGTTAAACTGATTTTTCTCTTCCCTTTCATTCAGTACTTCACTCTCCTCTTTCAGCGGCATCAGATCTAAGGCAAAAAGACAAATAAAAATTTACACCAGTTTACTGGCACAAAGCAACAGACATCCAAACATTTTAGACATTTAAAGAATCACATCCAACACACATCATCAACACTAAAAACATGTATGATAGATACTGTAACTAAGATACTGAAAAAGCTACTGTAATCTCAGAAACTTTTTTCATTATTGTCAACGGTTTGCTTACTTTAGGACAAATCCCAATAACTTTTAAACTTCAAATCTTTATCCATAAAAAAGAAAAAATTGTCACCCAGGAGTACTGGTTAATTATAGACTGATCTTAAATGTACCGTTTGTGACTAAAATATTAGGAAAATACTATCCTTTCAACTGTGCTCAGTTTTGCAGAATAACAGTATCTCTGAGAAAATTCAGTCAATATTTAAACCCCATTGCAGCACAGAGATTGTGCTTATTAAAGTAACATCTCTCTTCTAAAGCTTTTAGATCTTTCGTCACCACTACATTCTCTTGTAAACCTTGACAATTATGTTAGCATTTGTGGACAAGCAATAGCATGGTTTAGGTCCTGTCTATGTAACCGCTACCACTTTGCTTGTGTAAATGAAGAGACGCCCCCATCTAACACAAGTATGGTGTGCCACAGGGCTCAGTATTAGGTCCTCTGCTTTTCCCTTTGAATGTGCTTCTCCTAAGAGACCTGGGGCCTGATGTATAAACATTGCGTACGCACAAAATGGGCATGGAAATGTGTGTACGCAATTTTCCTCGCACATATCGGGATTTATAAAAAATGAGCTAGGCGTAAATATGTGCGCACCGTACGGACACACTAGACCATGCGTACGCACTCTTTTACTGGAGTGAGAGAAATAACGAAGCAAACAGAATGATTTTAAAGTCTGTTTTACATTTGACATACACATTTAGATTAAACATGACACTCTGAATAATGAAGTTAAGCACTGAAATTTCATGAAATTATTATCCAGAAATTACAACATTTTTATA
>NW_015626091.1:41010-41439 GCF_001515625.1 Sinocyclocheilus rhinocerous
TGATGTGAACTTGATTCGTCTGATGGCGTTGGAACATAGACGGTAACGACAGACATAAGGATGCACTTGTTGATCAAACAGTCCTTTGGCTGGGTTGAACAGGTCCGATGACAGTAGAACTGTTCACAGGTGTCGCGCACAGACATAGCCTAATGATAACCCCTTTCGTGCTCTACCCGATATTGTGACAAACACCATATTTAAAAGATAGAATTTGAAGGAAACTGTCAGATATGCGCGGTTTACTTTCAAAATGTTTTGTTATTGACGCGGTGAGTCAGACAGCTGCAAAAAAATAAGGCCTATCTCTTTCCATAAAAATATAGGCTATAAACATTCTAAAATATATGTTTACCTTTTAGGCAAATTGCATAAATTAGAATAGTGATGTCTCAAAAAGCATTTATAGTCCGTATCTCATATTTTCCT
>NW_015626091.1:42448-46406 GCF_001515625.1 Sinocyclocheilus rhinocerous
TAGCTTTTGTGCGTACGCACACATTTAGGATGAAATCTACGTAAAGTTTTATACATGAGGCCCCTTATAATTAGATTTTTCTATGTTATGCAGATGACATTTTCTTGACAAAACTTCATAACTCTTTTAAATAACAGAGTGTATTGATCATATAAAATATTTCTTCTATTAAATTATGCCTAAACACAAGTGTTAATTATTGGATCAAAAACCTTCACAGACCTCAATGGATGTACAGTTATGTGATTTTCCACAGTAAAGAACACAGGTGTTGTGTTGACATCTATTTGTTCTTTCATAATCACGTTTCTAATGTTTAAAAGACAGCATACTTCCACCTTAATGTAGTGGAGAGACTGCAGGGTCTGCAAATAAGCTCTAGTTGTTTTAAAATGCAGTGTCTAGAGTACTTACTAAATGCATTTTATTAATGCTAATTGCACACAAAGCTTAGAATTTGATCAGTCTCCCAGCTAATCAGGCGACCGTTACATATCCTCGTTGGCAACAGTTATGGCAGATTTGGTGACTGAGTTTGAGCAAAGACAACTAAAAAGAAAATGGACAGGGGCTAGTAAAAATCAAGAATATCAGTGATTGCAAAACAGTTAAACTAACTGAAAAACAGGCTCAGCCGTCACACTAAATTCGGCACAATGCGACAAAACGAAAGGAAAGGACTTGCTGCGGTGCCACCTCTGTGTCTCTCCACATCACCGTAGCGCCATTTTGGAGAATATCCACTGAACGCTGGCAGCGTACGCTCTTCTGTGTCAGCCGCGCCACAAGGATACGTTTTCTACGTGTATTTACTCTTTGATTTGAACGAAAACAGCGCATTTAGCCTTCTCAAATTATCATGACTTGCCTAAAAAAAAAAAAAATTCACAAAAATGAAATAACTTTGCGCGCTGAAAAGACCGAACACGCAAGAAACCTTCAGCCACCACCACAAAAAAAAAGCATTTTTTCCTGCCTATTTGTCAACTACCCATATGTGTGTGTATATCTCTGTAGCCATCTGAACGAGACCGAAACAGCAGAAGCGCTGAATGAGACGCAGATTCACTCTCTGCCAGCAGGAGGCGCTCATGCAGCAGCAGATACTGCGTTTCCTTGGTTACGCTGCACTTATATATTAATGTGCATTATACAGAGGCAAGAGGGACACAATACCATCGAAACTTTTCTGAAGACAGTCACTTCCCCTCAGAGATACATTCATATAAACCCCCAAATCAATATTTATATTGTTCTTCCAATAAACGGTGATCTTGCTGTGCCCGTGCAGTATTTTCTCTTCAGCCCCTGCTTTGAGAGAGATAAACCCTATGGCTATTACCATGTAAGTATATTTTACTATCTTGTATATGTTCACCGGTTCACATTTACAGCGGTGTAAAAACATGATCGGAGCTAATAAAGCTCAAGACTGCACTCGGTTGTTTTCCTGCATTTGGACCATCGTTTAATATGTCACTTAATGTGAATTCTTTTGCCATTCATCTCGAAGTCGTTTCATATGCAGCTCATAAACACTTCCAGACCTTTATTACTGACCAGAACCACATATTCAAACATGTACATAAAAACATGCCAGAGTGTACAAACAACTGAGTCATTAATCAGAAGCTGTATATTCGTGAAACACATTACACGTCTTCTTTGCTTTCAGTCTTTAGTCTCCTGAAGAAATGGATCCTGACCCGTTCTTCTGATGTTACATACATGTATCAAAATTATTTAACTTTAATAAAATATTTGTTTTCCTTCTAATGAAATGTTCCATATCCACCCAGAAAACTGAACACAAATCACAGGGATAATCGATATCCACATTAAACCTCTCTAACACTTGTTTAGCTGCATATACAGCATGTAAAATTGTGAATGTAACCTCTTTATACACATTTATTAAACACATTTCAGGCGTTTTACGTTTAGCGTTTGTTTTGTCGTGCAGCTGTTGCAGCGGAAGTACAGCGGTGAAGGTGAAAGATAACACTTCCGGAAACATTTGAGCGGAGGCTAGCGGAAGATGCTAACGGCGTTTGTGAGAATCAGTCGGATTAATAGAGGACTAAACATGGAGGATTTCTCCGGTAACTGACGGATATGATCGCAGAAGGCGAACGAGGCGACACATGCAGAGAAACGAGCGCAGAAGCGAGATGAAGTGACCGGCGGCGGCGGCTTTTGTTCGGCGCGTTTCGCTCCCGATCTCACATAATAAACACAACAGCATTCATAACGCGCCGATTATAATAAACACAACAGCATTCATAACGCGCCGATTATAATAAACACAACATTCATCATAACGCGCCGATCATCTGTTTCTGAACCCGCGTCCCGGTTCGTGTTTGCTTCTAGCGGAGAATCTGAGGAACACGCAGAAATGAGCAGCTGATCTCGCAGAGGGATCCGTTCCCGTGATCATGATCTGACGCTCCGGTCCGTGTGTCAGCGGTTAGTCATGGCGTTGTTCCGCGAGTTCGTGGCTCCGCCGGAGTGTCCAGTGTTCGAGCCCAGCTGGCAGGACTTCAGCGACCCGTTCGGCTTCATCCACAGAATCCGGGAGATCGCCGAGAACACGGGCATCTGCAAGATCCGACCGCCGCAGGTAACGTTACACAACAACAACTGTATACCGTAGTAAAACACAGCACAACACCAGATCAGACTGCCGCAGGTACACAACTGTATACCGTAGTAAAACACAGCACAACACCAGATCAGACCACGCAAATGACACTGAATACCAGGAATGACTCTATTAGACAGCAAGTGCTTCATACTTCATTATTGTTGTTCATTATATTGAGATATAAAATCAGATTTTTTTTGTGTACTTTTATATGGTTTTTTGATAGGGCTTTATTATTCCTTGTTAAACATGGGGTTTCCAGGGAAGTCGTTCTCAATGATAAGTCATGGTTTGATGTGCCCTGATCAGTGGCTCTGGTTAAAGCATGAGTGTGGATGGAGCTGCTCTGTTCACAGACTCATAGCTGCTGTGTGTTTGTGTGTTTCAGGGCTGGCAGCCTCCCTTCGCCTGCGATGTGCGCAGTTTCCGCTTCACTCCTCGAATCCAGCGGCTCAATGAGCTGGAGGTGAGTTCAGTGGCTCAGTCCTGTGATAGTGAAGGTCGCTGTGTTTGTTCCTCACCTCGTGTCTCCTCCCTTCAGGCCCTCACCAGAGTCAAGCTCAACTTCCTCGACCAGATCGCCAAGTTCTGGGAGCTCCAGGGCTGCAAACTGCGCTTTCCTCACGTGGAGAGAAAATTGCTGGACCTGTACCTGCTGAGCAAGGTAATACACATCTGAAGCCCTTTAACACGTGTGTGTGTGTGTGTCTGTGTCTGTGAGTGTGTGTCTGTGAGTGTGTGTGTGTGAGTGTATGTGTCTGTGAGTGTGTGTGTGTGTGTGTGTCTGTGAATGTGTGTCTGTGAGTGTGTGTGTGTGTGTCTGTGAGTGTATGTGTCTGTGAGTGTGTGTGTGTGTGTGTGTATATGTGTATGTGTGTGTATGTGTGAGTGAGTGTGTGTGTGTGTATGTGTGGGTGAGTGTGTGTGTGTGTATGTATATGTGTGTGTGTGTCTGTGAGTGTGTGTGTCTGTGAGTGTGTGTGTGTGTGTGTGTATATGAGTATGTGTGTGTATATGTGAGTGAGTGTGTGTGTGTGTATGTGTGGGTGAGTGTGTGTGTGTGTATGTATATGTGTGTGTGTGTCTGTGAGTGTCTGTGTCTGTGTGTGTATGTGTGGGTGTGTGTGGGTGTCTGTGAGCGTGTGAGTGTGTGTGTCTGTGAGTGTGTGTGTGTGTGTGTGAGTGTCTGTGAGCGTGAGTGCGTGTGTGAGTGAGTGCGTGTGTGTGTGAACGCGCGTGTGTGTGTGAGTGCGCGTGTGTGTGAGCGCGCGTGTGTGTGTGAACGCGCGCGTGTGTGTGTGAACGCGCGTG
>NW_015626091.1:46451-47153 GCF_001515625.1 Sinocyclocheilus rhinocerous
GTGTGTGTGTGAGTGAGTGTGTGTGTGAGTGAGTGAGTGAGTGTGTGTGTGAGCGTGCGTGTGAGCGTGTGTGTGTGAGCGAGCAAGTGTGAGTGAGTGAGTGAGTGTCAGCATGTGTGTGTGTGTGCGTGTGAGCGTGTGTGTGTGTGAGCGTTTGTGTGAGCGTGTGTGTGTGTGTGTGTGTGAGTGTGTGCGTGCGTGTGTGTGTGTGTGAGCGTGCAAACACACGCTCACATCAGCCTTCATGCTGTGAGACTTGTTATATACGCTACCCTTCAGGAGTTTGTGCTAAGTGGCATTTTATTTGAGAGAAATGAATGGTTTTATTCATCAAGGATGCATTAAATCGATCAAAAGTGACAGTAAAGACATTTATAATGTTACAAATTTTTTTTATTTCAAATCAATGCTATTCTTTTGAACTTTCTATTCATCTGTGAATCCTGAAAAATAAAATGTATCCTGTAACAACTGTGTTCAACATTGATAATAATCAGAAATGTTTCTTGAGCAGCAAATCAGCATATTAGAATGATTTCTGAAGATCATGTGACACTGAAGACTGGAGTAATGATGCTGAAAATACAGCTTTGATCACAGAAATAAATTACAGTTTAACAGAGATTCACATGGAAAACAGCAGTTTTACATTGTAATAATATTTCACTGATTTTACTGTATTTGTGATCAAATAAATGCAGC
>NW_015626091.1:47893-59597 GCF_001515625.1 Sinocyclocheilus rhinocerous
TGAAAGAAAAAAATTTATACTTTTATTCAGCAAGGATTGTGTGAAATTGATAAAAAGTGACAGTACAGACTTATATTGTTACAAAAGGTTTCTATTTTAAATAAATGCTGTTCTTTTTAACTTTATATTCTTCTGTGAATCCTGAAAAATAAAATGTATCCTGTAACAACTGTGTTCAACATTGATAATAATCAGAAATGTTTCTTGAGCAGCAAATCAGCATATTAGAATGATTTCTGAAGATCATGTGACACTGAAGACTGGAGTAATGATGCTGAAAATACAGCTTTGATCACAGAAATAAATTACAGTTTAACAGAGATTCACATGGAAAACAGCAGTTTTACATTGTAATAATATTTCACTGATTTTACTGTATTTGTGATCAAATAAATGCAGCCTTGATGAGCAGAAGAGACTCTTACCAAACCCAAGCTTTTGAACTTTGTGTTTTATTGTTTTTATTAAGGCTGTTACTACATTGAACATTTGTGTGTAAATACGTTATTTAATGATACAACACAGTAAAATCTAACACAGGATGAGCAAATGCTGCGCTGAAGAGGGAACGGCACACGTCTGATCTCTTCTCTGTGTTCTGGCAGCTGGTGTCTGCAGAAGGAGGTTTTGAGGTGGTCTGTAAGGAGAAACGCTGGTCCAGGATCAGCAGTCGCATGGGTTTTCCAGCCGGGAAAGGTGTGGGGTCACTGCTGCGCTCTCACTTCGAGCGGATCCTGTATCCGTATGAGCTCTTCCAGACCGGAGTGACGCTGACCGTGAGTCTGACTCCTGCAGCTGCTGTGATGACGTGTGTCTCGTGTCACTCCTGACGTGTGTGTGTGTGTGTGTAGAGCATTCACAGGCTTTACCCAGAAGCCCCTGACACCGAGGATGTGGATGAAGGCATTGGAGGTGGAGAGGAAGAGGGCGCAGATGAGGATGAAGAGAAGGAGAGCCGAGCGGAGAGACGTTCCCCTCGACGGCTCAAGGACGAGGTTAGTTTCTCTGTCAGGCCTCATACAGACACTCTTCTTTGAATAGAAAGCTCAAAAGAACAGCATGTATTTGAATGTGTCCTCTGAGCCTGTGCTGATGTGATGTTTGTGTGTCTCAGAGAGAAAACACGGAGCCCAAAGCCGTGCAGGTGTTCAGATTAGACATCATGGCAGCAGGTGAGAAGTTCAGCGGTTCAGTAGCAGACAGCAGTGCTGTTCAGCAGACAGCGTCGTGTGAGACTGTGTGTGTGTGTGTGTCCAGATGACGAGGGCTTCCTCAGGAAACAGAAGCACATGAGGGCTCAGGCGTTTGCTTTTAAAATGCGTCCGCGCAAGGAGGTGCTGGAGGTCAATTATGTGAGTATGAAGTTTGTGTGTCATAATGCATTATAAATGTGTTCCTGTGCTTGAGCTTTTACATTGTTCAGTACAAACTGCACTAAAAGGCCTGTTATACTTCTGTATCTGACCTGCGGCGCAGCCTCTCTGCTGTTTACACTTAAAGATCTGCATTAATGTGTCTCCGTCATTCGAATACAGGGACAAACTGTAACCAGGAGACACCTTTAAGTCAACATCTCTGTCCAGAATGTTTGTGTGGAATCAGAAGCTTCCAGCAATCAGACCCATTACACTCATTCCCAATGGATCCGTTTCCTTAACATGAACACTATTTTATTAACATCACAATGGCTGACTTGATGTCCAAGAATTGCTGGGGAAATTATCTAGATTTTTTGGAGACAAACTAGTGATGTGATTTTTGGCTCATTTCCACTAACCCGTCTTGTCAGATAACCCATGCAATGTGAGACACTTTGGATAAAAGCGTCTGCCAGATACATACGTAATGAGATTCATCAGCAGAGCCGTTACAGTCATGAATGCAGCTCTTCATTCATCACCTTTCTAAGATTCTGTGTCCAGTACATTTTTTTTACACTTTTCACAACACGCATCATTTCATAATTCGTTAATGTTCATAATATATTCATGCTTTACAGTCACATCTAGCAGATTACAGCTGGATGATAATAAAATTACATTGTGCAAGGATATAAACAATCATGCAGCTGAGATCCAGTTTTTGACAATACAGATTCAGTCTCCTAACTTGTCAAATTTGTCAGGTCTGGAGCAAATATAGAGCTGAGAGTCATCTGCATAAACAGTGAAAACTAATGCCATGCTTCGTGATGATATCCCCTAAGAGGAGCTTGTACAAGGAGAAGAGTAAAGGACCTAATACTGAGCCCTGTGGCACTCCACGCTTTAGTATTTCAGAGTCAGCAGTTCATCATTTCAAAACACATCTTTAGACTCAGCGCTCTTTTCTGTTCTGAAGTTTTTGAGCAACCCAGGTGGGAAAAAAAGTACACTTCCATAATGTACTTAAAGTGCTCTATTTTCGCGCACTAATTTTGTACTTAATATATTAAAAATCTGTCTTTAGTACTTCTTAAGAACATCTAATTGTACTCAACTGTGCTTTTTTGAGATACCATGTATATGAACTAAAATGTGCATTTAACAAATTATCGCTGTATTAAAAAAATTTATTTCGTTACCACCTGTAGTAAATTTTCATACAAAGATGGGTTCAAGTGGTACCTAAATACATTTTTTAAATACATTTTTAGCACAGTTGAGTACACTTGGATGTTCTTAAGATTATCTTAAGTACTACTAAAGACGGATTTTTAATATATTAAGTACAAAATTAGTGCGCAAAAATAGAGCACTTTAAGTACATTATGGAAGTGTACTTTTTTCACCTGGGAAAACACGTGTGTTCTGTGTGTTTTAGATCTAAAACACTCTGATTCTTTAATCGCTAGTAGTGGACTCTGTGTGTGTGACTGACAGATCGACCTGTACATGTGCATGGCGTGTGGGCGGGGCGACGAGGAGGACCGCCTCCTGCTGTGTGACGGCTGTGATGACAGCTACCACACCTTCTGCCTGATCCCGCCGCTGCAGGACGTGCCCAAAGGAGACTGGCGCTGCCCCAAGTGTGTGGCGGAGGTACGGCCGCCCTCACAGCTCAGTACACACACACACACATGCTGTAACGAATGCTCCTCTGTGATGCACTGATCTCCCGTCACACAGGAGTGCAGCAAGCCTCGCGAGGCGTTCGGCTTCGAGCAGGCCGTGCGCGAGTACACGCTCCAGAGCTTCGGTGAGATGGCCGACCACTTCAAGTCTGATTACTTCAACATGCCTGTTCACGTAAGTGCCTGGTAAAGAGCGTCTACACCAGGGTGGCCGCGGGTCCTTAAAAAGGTCTTAAAATGTCTTAAATTCAGATTCAGTAGGTCTTAAATATTTTTGGTCACATTACCACAAACATTTCTCCAGTCTAACGGACCCAGTGAGTGTCCATCAAGAGTACATTCCCCCCCTGCTGTAGTTACTGCGTCATCAGAGAGAATTGCGGTTACAGAACACAGTCGAACACCAGCTCGCTGTCCAGCCTCCGAACTACTTTAAATGGGTTCATGCACGTTTACTGAAAAATGGCTTGAGAATTGTACTTATAATTACTTACTAATAGCCTGATTAAAACTTAAGTGACAAAAAATAATCACGCATCAAAACGCGCGAATGATTCTTCTGATTTTATTACATTCAGCTTAAACAGCGATTGATAATTGATAGTGTATTTCTATTATCAATGTCGCTGTAACAACGTTCGTAGTCACGGGAAGGGTACCGGCGAACGTTCAAAGAAAACTTTAATAATAAAATAAACACAGAATAGCGCGATAGCCCCTCACGGACGACTGCCGCGCACAAACAGAACCAAAGCACAAAATAAAGTCCAGGCCTGGTCCTCTCTCGTCTTTCACTGTCATAATTCCTCCTTTTATCCTTCCGGAGCTCCACCGTGGGACTCGAGACCGGTGAGTGGCGCAGGTGTCGCTCATTATCAATTACTCCACCGGCCCCGCTCCGTTCCCACTGCTCTCGGCCCCACCACACTCGTCACAGTCGCGCTGTTGAGGCTCGTGCTGCCTGTCTCTGTGAGAGACTTTCATGGAGAAATCAAATCAAATGAGCGTAACGACACGCATAAAGAAACTCACAGAACAAACATTATGTAATATAATGTGTATTTCCATCACAGGTTTGGTCTTAAATTTCACATAAGGTGGTATTAAAAAGGTCTTAAAAAGTTTTAAATTTAACTTGTTCATATCTGTAGACACCCTGTACACGCTTCTCAAGAGTTAAAGCAGAGTTCTGGGTTCAGAGTGCAGCGCTAACACATGTAAACATGCTGAGTGTGTGTGTGTGTGTGTGTCAGATGGTGCCCACGGAGCTGGTGGAGAAGGAGTTCTGGCGTCTGGTCAGCAGCATCGAGGAGGACGTGATCGTGGAGTACGGCGCTGATATCAGCTCCAAAGACATGGGCAGCGGATTCCCAGTGCGAGACGGCAAGAGAAAACTCATCGGCGACGAGGATGTAAGATGCTTCATTTCATACAGCTGCATCTCACACTAGTGCATGAAGAAATTTCATTTATTCATGTTATACACGCACACATATATGTGTGTGTTTCCTCTATTTCTCTTGTGATTCTGTGGTGAGATATGACCATAGACGGGTCTTCCTGATTCTCACGCGAGTGTCGATTTCACTGGTGATGTCGTGTGCGCAGGAGTACGCGAGCTCGGGCTGGAACCTGAACAACATGCCGGTGCTGGAGCAGTCGGTGCTGACGCACATCAGCGGGGACATCAGCGGCATGAAGGTGCCCTGGCTGTACGTGGGCATGTGCTTCTCGTCCTTCTGCTGGCACATCGAGGACCACTGGAGCTACTCCATCAACTACCTGCACTGGTGAGTCCTGCGCACTCGTGCTGATGTTCAGCGCCTGAGACACTGAGACGAGTGACGTGTATGTGTCTGTTGATCAGGGGCGAGCCCAAGACCTGGTACGGCGTTCCAGCACACGCCGCCGAGCAGCTGGAGTCCGTCATGAAGAAAGTGGCTCCGGAGCTCTTCGACTCTCAGCCGGACCTCCTGCATCAGCTGGTCACCCTGATGAACCCCAACCTCCTCATGGAGCACGGCGTCCCGGTACGGCCTCCTCTGCATCTGCCCTGCATTCTGCTGCTCACCGGCAAACCAGCTTAACACTTGCTTAAGAAATGAACAGTGAGATGAGATATTTCACCCCTGGCAGCAGCATTTTAGGACAGTGTTATTGACAGATATTCCTCAGCAGTCACTGACAGGCCTCATTATCATGCAGGTGTACCGGACCAATCAGTGCGCGGGAGAGTTTGTCGTCACCTTCCCAAGAGCCTATCACAGCGGCTTCAATCAAGGCTACAACTTTGCTGAGGCAGTCAACTTCTGCACTGCAGACTGGGTGCGTCCTCTAGAGCCACAGTGAATCTTCAGCAGGTCTTCAGCGTGTGGTTTGCTGTGTTTGTATGTAGATGTGTGTGATGACATATACGTGTGTGTTGTGCAGCTGCCCATCGGGAGGCAGTGTGTGGCGCATTACCGGCGTCTGCAGCGCTACTGCGTCTTCTCCCATGAGGAGATGGTGTGTAAGATGGCGGCCGATCCGGAGAGTCTGGACGTGGAGCTGGCGGCGGCTGTGGTCCGAGAGCTCGGAGACATGATCGAGGAGGAGAGCCGACTGAGAGCAGCTGTGCAGGAGACGGTGAGAGAGACCCGGCCTCACATGGCACCAGCATCTCACTGCCGCGAGCATTTCACCAATCTACTTAAATGATTGTGACTCCTCCCGTCCTGCAGGGGGTGCTGTGCTCGGAGCAGGAGGTGTTTGAGCTGGTGCCTGATGACGAGCGGCAGTGCTGGAAGTGCAAGACCACCTGCTTCCTGTCTGCGCTCACCTGCAGCTGCAGCCCGCAGCGTCTGGTGTGTCTGCATCACGCAGCCGAGCTCTGCAGCTGCGCAGCCAGCAACAAGTGCCTGCGGTACGCCTGCTCTTCTTCTCCACACACCTGCGCCGCTCCCTCTCACTCACAGGATTGGTTCACTTCCAGAATGAAAAATCTGTCATCATTTATTCACCCTCCACTTGTTGATATGGAAGTCAATGGTGCTCATCAGCTGTTCGGATACCAACATTTTTCAGAATACCTTCTTTTGTGTTCAACAGAAGAAAGAAACTCATGCAGGTTTGGAGCAAGTGGAGGGTGAGTAAATGATGACAGGATTTTTATTCTGGAAGTGAACTACTCTTTACACATCGCTGTATCACTCGATTCTTTCAGTGATGGCCTGATGTGCTGATTAACGTGTCAGACTGGTTAAGCTAAACTATAAGGCCTAGTTTTATTACCGTGTGCTTCAGGTTCAGGTACGATCAGGACGAGTTTCCTGCCATGCTCTACGGGGTGAAGTCACGCGCGCAGTCTTACGACACCTGGGCCAAGAGGGTCACGGAGACGCTGGCGGCCGATAACAAGAGCAAGAGAGGTCAGACACGACTCTGAGTGGCCACTTTAGTCCACATCTGCGGGTTATAAAGGGGTGGCTCTGCTTCCACAGATCTGATCGAGCTGAAGGTGCTGCTGGAGGACGCAGAGGACAGGAAGTACCCCGAGAACAGCCTGCTGCGCAGCCTGAGAGACACGGTGAAGGAGGCCGAGACCTGCTCGTCTGTGGCGCAGCTGCTGCTCAGCCAGAAGCAGAGGCACAGGTCAGTTACTGCTGAACGCTGACTAGTGTGATATGTGTGTGTGTGTGTGTGTCATCACTCAGCCCTAGTGTGTGTGTGTGTGTGTGTGTGTGTGAAGAAGAGAGCGTCCCGAGAGCAGCGCACAGAAAGCTGGCAGCAAGCTGACGGTGGAGGAGCTGAAGGTGTTTGTGGAGCAGCTGTACCGCCTGCCCTGCATCATCAGCCAGGCCCGACACGTCAGGGTGAGTCCACGAGCCTCCGCAGCCGTCTGAGCTCTGATATATGGTCTGACGTGTGCCCTCCTGTGTGTGTGTGTGTGTGCCGCAGGAGCTGCTGGAGAGCGTGCAGGACTTCCACGAGCGGGCGCAGGCGGCGCTGGCCGACGAGACTCCGGACTCCGGGAAGCTGCAGGCGCTGCTGGAGCTGGGCTCGGGGCTGGAGCTGGAGCTGCCGGAGCTGCCGAGGCTCAAGCAGGAGCTGCAGCAGGCGCGCTGGCTAGACGAGGTGCGGCTGACGCTGATGGAGCCGCAGCGCCTCACGCTGGAGCTGATGAAGCGGCAGATCGACTCGGGCGTGGGCCTGCCGCCCCATCACGCCGTGGAGAAGGCCATGGCCGAGCTGCAGGAGCTGCTGACGCTGTCCGAGCACTGGGAGGAGCGGGCGCGCGCCTGCCTGCAGGCCAGGTGACCTCCAGACGCGCTCAGTCTCTGAGATAACGTTCCAGCAAACACATTAATGACTGTATAGTGCAGTACTTGGGTTGTTGTGAAACTCATTCTCAGTATGACACATGTAAACTCTCTGCAGACCTCGCCACAGTCTGCTGACGCTGGAAAGCATCGTGATGGAGGCCAAGAATATCCCAGCGTACCTGCCCAATGTTCTGGCCCTCAGAGACGCCCTGCACAAAGCCAAAGAGTGGACGGCCAAAGTGGAGGCCATTCAGGTGACTGCGTGTTTCACAGGCAACTGGAGGTTTAGAGTAAACACAAGACATGCAGACTTAAGGGTCATGTGACTCTTTGAGATGATGTTTGAACAGCGCATGCTAGTTCAGAGATGTTTCTATAAAGATCAAGGGCATGAATGCTGTGGAAGAGATTATCATTGTTACTATCTCATCAATGTTGATTCAGCTTTATCAGTTGTAGCAC
Source organism: Sinocyclocheilus rhinocerous (assembly GCF_001515625.1). Taxonomy (NCBI): domain Eukaryota; kingdom Metazoa; phylum Chordata; class Actinopteri; order Cypriniformes; family Cyprinidae; genus Sinocyclocheilus; species Sinocyclocheilus rhinocerous. The sequence continues at coordinate 55,709 of NW_015626091.1, forward strand.
GTCATGTGACCCATGTCTTGATCTCCATGAGCAGAACGGCAGTAACTACGCCTACCTGGAGCAGCTGGAGGGTCTGTTAGCGAGAGGACGCTCCGTCCCCGTCAGATTAGAGGCTCTGCCGCAGGTGGAGTCACAGGTGGCTTCTGCTAGAGCCTGGAGAGAGAGAACCGCCCGCACCTTCCTGAAGAAGAACTCCACCTACACCCTGCTGCAGGTGACAGACGAACACACACACCTCTTACAGCAGGTTTTACACAATGACACATTAGTGCAACTCTGGCAACTCTGGCCCTTGAACACACCTGAACAAGCTAATCAAGGTGTTCAGGATCACTAGAAAGTTACTGGCAGGTGAGTTTGATCAAGGTTGGAGCTGAACTCTGCAGGAAAGTGGATCTCGAGGGAGAACCCCTGCACTAGTGGAATATGTAGGAGAAAATTATGTGCAATTATTTGGTTTAGTGCCCAAAATTTTGACCAGTATTTTTATGGATATAAATGTCTTCATGACATACTTGGTTTCTGGACTGCTAAACATGATGTCCTCTGTATTTTTTTGTCTCGTTTTCCAGTACATATAGCTAAATATTCTTAAATCAAGATGCATTTACTTGAGAAGCAAAGTGGCTTAAGAAAACAAGTCTTGTTTTCTGAGAAATTGATCAAAATGACATGAGTTTATGCTGAAAACAAGAACAAGTATCAGCCAGTGAGTTCAGGACAGTCCGCTGCTGAGTGAACCGGAGACTCATTCGGGCTGGATCTCTTGCAGGTGCTCAGTCCGCGTGTGGACATCGGCGTGTACGGCAGCAGCAAGAGCAAGCGCAAGCGTGTCAAAGAGCTGCTGGAGAAGGAGCGCGGCCTGGAGCTGGACGCTCTGAGCGACCTGGAGGACAGTGTGGAGGACACGCGTGACCCCGCCGCCGTCGTGGCCGCCTTCAAAGCCAGAGAGTGGCAGGAGCTGGAGGCCATCCACTCGCTCCGCGCCGCTAACCTGGCCAAGATGGCCCTGGTGGAGCGCATCGAGGAGGTGAAGTTCTGTCTGTGCCGTAAGACAGCCAGCGGCTTCATGCTGCAGTGCGAGCTGTGCAGGGACTGGTTCCACGGAGCCTGCGTGCCGCTGCCCAAAGCCGGCTCGCAGAAGAAGCTGGTGTCCGGCAGCAAAGAGAGCAAGTTCCTGTGTCCGCTGTGCCAGCGCTCGCGGCGGCCGCGGCTGGAGACCATCCTGTCCCTGCTGGTGTCGCTGCAGAAGCTGCCGGTGCGGCTGCCCGAGGGAGAGGCGCTGCAGTGTCTGACCGAGAGAGCCATGGGCTGGCAGGACCGCGCTCGACAGGCCCTGGCCACCGACGAGCTCTCCTCCGCCCTGGCCAAGCTCTCCGTGCTCAGCCAGCGCATGGTGGAGCTCGCCGCGCGAGAGAAGACCGAGAAGATCATCAACGCTGAGCTGCAGAAGGCGGCCGCCAACCCCGACCTGCAGGCACGTGACTCCACACCATCACGTCTGATTATAGCAGTGCTCCACGACTAACTTCTGTTTCACTCTCAGGGCCACATCCAGACCTTTCAGCAGGCCGGTTTCACGTCTCACCTCACTCGTCTTGTCCGTCTCGCCTCACTCGTCTTGTCCGTCTCGCCTCACTCTTCTTGTCCCTCTCGCCTCACTCTTCTTGTCCGTCTCGCCTCACTCTTCTTGTCCGTCTCACCTCACTCTTCTTGTCCGTCTCACCTCACTCGTCTTTCACCGTCAGCACCGTCTATCGCGGCAAGCCTAATATCTATATTCAGAAGGGTCCAGTACCGCAGCATCTATCACCTGATCTAGCCTGATCTCCGTTCCCTCCTCAGATCCGGTGGCGCCGCGCAAGCAGCCCAGGAAGACGCCGCTGGTGCCGCGCAGCCTGGAGCCTCCGGTGCTGGAGCTCTCGCCGGCGGCCAAGGCCCAGCTGGAGGAGCTGATGATGGAGGGAGACCTGCTGGAGGTGTCTCTGGACGAGACGCAGCACATCTGGAGGATCCTGCAGGCCACACACCCGCCCTCAGAAGACAAGTTCCTGCAGGTCATGGAGGTGAGATACGCTGTCACTGTGCATGCACGTGTTTCTTGTGTCCACGCACTGACCTCTTTAAGCTGCTGTGCTCCCGCAGCCTGAGGACGCTTCGCTGGACAAACACGTCAAGCTGAAGCTGAAGGACGTGGAGAGGAAGAGGAAGAGGAAGCTGGAGCGAGCCGAGCAGCAGCTGCTTCTGGCCGGCGGCGGCGTGCAGGGACGATCCAAGTCCAAAGACATCAAACGGGTTCTGGAGCTCAAGCCCAAGAAGAAGAAGCTGAAGCTGAACCCGGACAAGTCCCGCGAGCTGAAGCAGCTGGCCAAGCGTCTCGCTAAAGAGGAGAAGGAGCGCAAGAGGAAGGAGAAGGCGGTGGCCAAGGCCGAGTTTCCCAAGGAGGGCCTGGAGAAGAAGAGCCGGAAGATTCTGGACATTCCCTCCAAGTATGACTGGTCTGGAGCGGAGGACTCCAACGACGAGAACGCCGTCTGCGCCGCCAAGAACTGCCAGCGGCCGTGCAAGGATAAGGTGAGTGATGGTCTGCTGGAGTCTGAACAAGACCGCTGTGACTGGTGTCTGACAGAGTCTCATTTACTGTGTGTCTGCTTTCCTCTGGGTTCAGGTGGACTGGGTCCAGTGTGACGGCGGCTGTGACGAGTGGTTTCATCAGGTGTGTGTGGGTGTGTCGTGTGAGATGGCTGAGAATGAAGACTACATCTGCTCGGCCTGCTCGCATAAAGCCGCCGTGGCTGTTACAGTGGGAGCAGAGACTGTGGTGATGTCCTCGCCGGTGTGCAGTGGCCCGTCTGTCCCAGCGCTGCCCCTGACCGACCCTCGGGAGAGCAGTTAACCTCACAAACACACTCCTGTCAAACGCGGCACGGGAAACCAGCTGCTACATCAGCACAGAATACATCACTTCCTGTTTCTGATAGATGTAGCTCATTATTATTGTAGTCCTGGAGGAGCCCCTGATCCGTATCAAGACTGAATGAACATGGTTCGGGGAAATCTCTGCTTTTCAGTTCCTAAACTAACTAACCCACGTCCACAGTTGATCTGCTGCGTCACCATGAGATCCTGCAGCAGTGAACTTCCTGTTCAGACCGAGTCTCTGCCCTCAGCATACGGAGGACAGTGAATCTATTTATTATGTAAAAGGATTTTAAGCAGTTCATGATGGGAAGTTTTTTTTCTCAACTTTTGTCAAATAAAGATGATTGATGATGATGATATATGTCAAGTTTGTGTCTGATTGTGAATGTCACTGCTAATAAAGCATTCTCTTCTGTGTAATAGTTCACAAGAAATTAATAATTTGAGCCTGTGAGAAACTTGAGTGCTGTGACATAACATGTTAACAATAATGTTCCATGACACACACACATACACACTCTCTCACACACTCACACACATGCACTCACACACACACTCTCACTCACACACACACTCAAACACACACACACACGCACTCTCTCACACACACTCACACATTCTCACACGCTCACGCACTAGCACGCGCACACACGCTCACACTCACACATTCTCACACACACTCACAAGTGAAATCGCACTCTCACACGCTCTCTCTCACATGCTCTCACACACACTCACACACACACAAACTCACACGCACTCACGCACTCACACATGCTCTCACACACTCACTCACACACTCTCACACTCACACACACGCACTCACAAGTGAAATCACACACACACACGCACCACTCACAAGTGAAGTCGCACACTCACATGCACTCTCACACACACACTCTCACACACTCACACTCACACGCACTCACAAGTGAAATCGCACACTCACACACACACGCACTCTCAC
>NW_015626092.1:0-185 GCF_001515625.1 Sinocyclocheilus rhinocerous
GCTTAACGAGTGTTTAATAATAATGTATTAATTAGGGGTAGGCAGCTATAAGGAGGACTTTGTTGTCCCAATAAGGCAGCATCTATTTAATAATTTCAATAAATAAAATAATTGTTATTAAAATCAATGTCATTATTGCATCCTGTTAATGTACAACAATACTGAGGTGCAAATAGTATCTGCCA
>NW_015626092.1:295-501 GCF_001515625.1 Sinocyclocheilus rhinocerous
GAATGGCTATTTTCACTTAGTGTAAATAGCACATATCTAAAATGCTGCTGTTGTCACTTAGTGTAAATAGTAGCCTACCTACATATAACTATTTTCACTGTAAATAGCATCTGGCAGGGGTGTCCAAAGTCCGGCCGCAGGCCAAATAGGGCCCGTGGATTAATTTCAAACGGCCCGCAGCTTGTCTATTGAAATGTAGGCTATTA
>NW_015626093.1:0-684 GCF_001515625.1 Sinocyclocheilus rhinocerous
GCACCAAACCCCCAACTGCTCCCTGGGCGCCGCAGCAATATGGCTACCCACTGCCATGGTGTGTGTTCACTACTGTGTGTGTGTGCACTTGGATGGGTTAAATGCAGAGCACAGATTCGGAGTATGGGTCACCATACTTGGCCACAATTCAAATTTGGATAAATTTAGCATTACATCACTTGCTCACTAATGGATCCTCTGCAGTGAATGGGTGCCGTCAGAATGAGAGTCCAAACAGATGATAAAAACATCACAATAATCCACAAGTAATACAGATGACTCCAGTCTTGTGAAGTGAAAAGCTGTGTGTTTGTAAGAAACAAATCCCTCAATCGAAGTGAAAATGTGTTTGTAAGAAACAAATCCCTCAATCCGCCCCTGTGTCTAATCTTAACTACCACCCACAAAAGATAAGGAAAACGTCTTCTTTTAAAAGGTAAGCCAATTGATCTTGTTATCCTAATTACTGTACACACAATTATATGGTAAGTTGCATTTTGATTATTTGCATTTGGCATTGATTTCCCCTGCTGTCACTGACTCTGTGTTTTAGCTCAAGCATCTTTCACAAACACTGGATGTGAAAGCATCTATAGTTCCAGAAGGAAAACAAACAAAACCCAGGAAAAGGTACCTGTACAAAAAAGAGAAAAATCTAAAACTTTCTCACAACATCACAGCCAG
>NW_015626094.1:0-779 GCF_001515625.1 Sinocyclocheilus rhinocerous
TGTCACCATATTCTAATTTGTTGAGATAGTGAATTGGTGGGTTTGGTGGGTAATTTTTAAGAATTAAAAATTAAAGCATAAACACAGAAATGTTATGACACCCATCTTCATTAACGAATAAGTAACTATACTATAGAGCACATAATATATAAATAAGGTTTGATTTCCTAAATCTTTAGAGCAATACAGTAATTAAATTATATTAGGTCTAGTGCTGTCAACGTTAACGCATGCGATTAATTTTACAATCCTTAATGCATTAAAATAATTTAAAGCAATAACGCAAAATTACTTAAGCACAATTTCTATTCTAACCCTGTAACCCAATTTTGCGTCTCTGGTCTCTGGTCAGATCATTTTAAGCTACTAAACTCCGGGAAAGTTTTCAGTCCAATGATCCAGTAAGCGAATTCATTCAAACAATCCATCCAAAATAGCGCTAATATAAGGGAAACCAGGCTGATTGCATCAGAGGTTGCAGAGAGAACAGAGACTTGCGTTGCGTTTTCAGTGAATTATTAATTCCAGTGTGTCTGGCTTTAAAACACGAGCTATGTCATATTCTGTGATTGTCTCTGAAGAGCGCGAGCCCTCACACGTCACACGCGCTGTGTGAAGTACAGACTGAACGGATTGTCAACACATCCCACCGCTGTATGGCCAGATGAGACGCAAACTACTGAATAACCAGTGTCTCGCTAGTAAAGTTTTGATGGATGAAGATTACAATCAAGGTAGGGATGGAACGATTACCGGTTTCACGGTAAATCACGATAAAA
>NW_015626095.1:0-185 GCF_001515625.1 Sinocyclocheilus rhinocerous
AGAGCGCGTGCGCACGACAGGAAGTAAGTGCGCAAGACTGTCCCAAGTCTTCAAAACGCCAAAGTGCAGTGCCCTTAACGCACACTAAACCCACACTATCTCGAATACCGCTCCGGAGCGCTATTCGAGGCTAAGTGTATCCCATCATGCATCATGTTTTGGAATAAATCGTAAGGACTTTTTGC
>NW_015626095.1:332-532 GCF_001515625.1 Sinocyclocheilus rhinocerous
AACAGTGTTTTTACGTTTTATTGGTGCAAAGATGCGTAGTGGTGATATTTATTTTGTACGTACAACATTACTGCTTGTCATCACTTAATTAAAAGCAGCTGCAACTTAAACTGTCATCTGTTATAGGCACGACTGAACAGATATTTAGAAGTTGATTTAAAATGCAAAGTTTTTAAAATTAAAATAAAGCTATGCAAACA
>NW_015626096.1:0-587 GCF_001515625.1 Sinocyclocheilus rhinocerous
GCTAGACAACTAATGTGAACTCATATTTAATTATAGCCCACATAAGGCTTGGCAATAAAACGGAAATAAAAGCTTGGCCTTTTTCACTAAATAAGAATCAAACCGCTAGGCGCATATGTAAACAATGACAAAAGCACAATTTTGCATCATACTTGAAGAGTTAATGTAAATAAATAAAAATGATCAAATGGAAAACAACAACATTTCCTTACCTGAATCGAAATGTGCGCTGTAGATCCAAGAGCTGCGAGTTGCTATTCTGCTTCTCGCTTCACTGCTGCAATCCATATATATTTGTTTTTATTCCTGTTTTTTATATTAGTATTTTGTTTGTAACCTATTTAACCTATATACAATAAACATACTTAACTATAACTAAGAAGCTCGCCTGCCAAAAGACTTCTAAACTTGAGCAGAACAGACCACGGAAGTCTTCTGTGATCTATTTTGTAAGTATGAAAATTTGAATGCTTATGAGATAGGACAGATTTGACCTGTTTTACCTAACCTGAGAATAAATAAAATAAGGTAGAAGTGTAGGAAATTTAGCACCGTAAAACAGGGCTGGACTGGGACAAAAAATCGGC
>NW_015626097.1:0-308 GCF_001515625.1 Sinocyclocheilus rhinocerous
GTGTGCGGGATGCGGGAGAATAAGGGTGTACTCACACTAGGCAATTTTAAACATGCTTGAGCGCGTTTGACCCCCAAAGCCCGGTTCGTTTGACTAGTGTGATCGCTCCGTGCCGCGCTCGGGCGTGGTTCGTTCAGCCGACCCTGGCTCGGTTGGAAGAGGTGGGCCAGAGTGCGGTTCAGTTATATATAGATCAGTGAGTGTGAGCACTAACCGCGTCGGAGCACGGAACTTATGATACGTGCTTGCATGATTGCGTGAACATTTCTGAGCAGCAAGAGTGATAGATCTGTAAAGCAATATATTGT
>NW_015626097.1:828-1999 GCF_001515625.1 Sinocyclocheilus rhinocerous
TCATGTGTACTTATGGGTACACAGAGCAGTTGAGATAAATCAGGCAGGTTATTTGTCAATTTGTCTTTGATGGCTGGAACAATAGTTCTGCCAGGACGATAATGCAGAGCCATATAGTTAATATCAGTTAGGGATGCACCGATACCACTTTTTCCAGTACTTGTCCGATACCGATACTTTTATTTTTGGTACTTGTCGATACAGAGTATCGATACCGATATTTTTTATTGCATTTGTACATTTTTTAAATATTGGGTACAGAAACCAAAAGGGTATGTATAATGTTAGTTGGTTAACTTCATTTATCAAATAGATACAGTCAAACCAAGATTTATTCAGACACCTTCAACATTTCTCATATTATCACAGTTTATTCGCTCTATTTTAGAAAATGGTAATAAAATATGACAAGAACTCTGTGTCAGAACAAATTCAGCTTGATAATGTTAGATAACTTTGATAGAAAGGTATGTAATGGATTACAATAAACCAAAAATTATTCAGACAGCTGTCAATATTTACACAACTATCAATACTTTGTCGGGTGACCCTTAGCCTTAATGACAGCATATAGTCTCCTGGGCATGCTGTCACCCAGCTTCATGCAAACCTGAATTTCAATTTTTTCCCAGACTCTGTCTGAAGCATTTTTGGTCCCAAATTTGTATAAATTTTACTGTTAGTCCACTGTATGAAGAATTTTTGGGTATAATATATCACAGTTTAGTTTATTTTGCCATCCTCACTTTACATAAATGAACTATAGTGTCCTACACCCACTAGTAAAAAAATATAAAAAATTATATCTGGTCTCTGAATAACTTTTGGTTTGACTGTATATCCTTTGGTTATTTTCACACTTAATTATGCCCATTAAAATGTATTTTACAAGTTTTTGTTACTTTCACTGTTCATTTTTCTCTCTCTATGGTAGCCTACATCATCTTTAATTTAAAAGCATTAGAGCTGCTCCATTGCAGCGGCTTAGTACTGTAATCACGCACTTTGCTGTAATAATGCAGGGAACCACTCGTTATAAATCTCCTAACTGTCATATTTTCAGAAATAGAAGTCGCATTTTTTTTCATCTGAAACGTGCAGCGATTTATTTTCCAAAGCCACTCATATAACGCAGAAACACTCATGAAGCAAGCAAAACAAGCGCAACGCA
>NW_015626097.1:2052-2440 GCF_001515625.1 Sinocyclocheilus rhinocerous
CTGCACCAAAATTACCCCACTGTAAAATAAAAAAAAAACACTGAGTGAGCAAAGATTTGTGAGATAGCTAGTTATAATGGTAATCTCACAAATTTTTGCTCACTCAGTGTATTTTTGATTTTACAGTTGGGTTATTTTGTTGCAGTAGCACGAGATAGCTTGATTTTGAATTGAATAAAAAATGAAAGGTAAGCAGTCAGTAATAAAATAAGAACAAATAAAGAAATTAATAATGATAGCACAAATAAAAAATAATGACAGGCCTTCGAATTAAATAAATTGCTTTTTCGTTTTTCAGGTAGGTCTAACAGTAGGGTTAAGATATTTAACTTTTTTTTTTACCAATTATCCAAATAATGTTTAATCCTAGAAAGCTATTATTATCAGA
>NW_015626097.1:2477-2922 GCF_001515625.1 Sinocyclocheilus rhinocerous
TTTACCAATTATCCAAATAATGTTTAGTCCTAGAAAGCTATTATTATCAGAACACGTGAGCATAACATAGCGGTTAGCAGATCATTGAATGAGAGGGCAGCGTTACCAGAGTTGCCCATATACCACACCATGTTACAACACAGTATGGCTATTGCAGACAGAAACAATACTGTACGTCGATGTTTCCTGTCGGCTCGATTTTTGAGTGGACTTTGCTGTTCCGATTCGCATGAACTGTATACGAGTGGAGCGACCGAGCGCACGCATAGAGCGGGATAACGGATAATACGCAGAGCGTCACACCACGTGAAAGTGAAACCTGAGCGGTGAACTAATTTTCGGCAGCCGAAATTTCAGTGCATCGCTAATTATTGGCGACATCAGAAATGGATATTATAGAGATATATAATAGATGCTTTTTTGAACATTTTAGCAATTTAAAAAT
>NW_015626098.1:0-277 GCF_001515625.1 Sinocyclocheilus rhinocerous
CTGCAATGGACACACCACTGGACCATGCCCAAGACGAGGCGATGCTGGAACCGGAAGCCCGGAAGCCCTTTGGTGCGGTTACCGAAGCTGACAAAGAGTTGTTCCGACCGCCTATAGGGGGCGGAACACTCAATATAGATTCTCAGAGCTCTGACTGGGCAGAGCAGAGATAGCTCTCTGTCCTCTTCAGAGGGAGGAAGCGCGGAGAGCGTAATGACCTGTGCTCTGAACGGAGTGGAGAGCACCTTAGGTACGTAACCGTGCCTTGGTTTCAGGA
>NW_015626098.1:319-906 GCF_001515625.1 Sinocyclocheilus rhinocerous
GACTTTAGTGTCGTTAGGCCCGAATTCCAAGCAGGCAGGGCTAATAGAGAGCGCCTGCAGGTCCCCTATTCGCTTTACTGATGCCAGTGCTAGAAGCAGAGCAGTCTTCAGTGATAGCGACCGAATGTTGGCAGACTGTAGCAGCTCGAAAGTGTGGCCCTTCAGGGCCCTCAGCACAGCAGATCCCATGAAGGGACGGTAGGGGGACGAGGCGGATTCAGCCTCCTGGCACCCCTTAGGAAGCGGATGACCGCGCTGTTTCTGCCCACCGATTGGCCCTCAATAGGGGCATGAGAGGCCGCTATAGCCACCACATAGACTTTGAGTGTGGATGGGGAACGTCCCTTATCCAGCAGCTCTTGCATATAGTCACCACATAGACTTTGAGTGTGGATGGGGAACGTCCCTTATCCAGCAGCTCTTGCAAAAATGACAACACCTCTGTCAAATCGGAAGTATGAGGGTCTTTGCCGCGGTTTAGACACCAAGCGGAGAAGAAATACCACTTTAAGGCATAGAGGCGTCTCGTAGACAGGGCTCGGGCCTCCGAAATTGTGTTTAAGACTCGCTCTGGGAGGCTCGAAGGC
>NW_015626099.1:0-872 GCF_001515625.1 Sinocyclocheilus rhinocerous
TGTATAGTTTAATACAAAGGACTGAAAACCAATCACAAAGAGTAGTCTACTTTCTTCATTTAAAATCATGAGATACAGTGGGATGGGGGGAAACCGCCATAAAGTCTTGAGACATGTTTTTTAAAAGTTGAACTTACATAAATTTTACATGGCTTTCTAAACATGCCGCTCTCTTGTGCGAGACACGAGTGCAACGCTGATATATGCCCCGCTAGAAAATGTGATAAATATGCATAATTCATGGCCATGAAATCTTTCATTTCCCTTAGATGCGAAAACAGTGATAAAAAGTGAATGACAATAAAATAAACCTGCGAAAATAGAGGGTTAGACGGTGAGGATTTAGGAAAAGAAACAATGCCTAAATATTATTGAATTTGTGGAAATTCGTGACCAACCGGCAAACCAGAACAAAGCCGCGTAAATGTGGGCTATATGGGTTCGAACGGCATCCAAAGGCATGGTCGCGATGTAACATTTTCCAGCTAACCAATTATTCCTCTAATAAACAAAGCTTTTATACCACACTTGTCATAATCAGAGCTTATAATTTGTAAATAAATAATTACTGGATTCAAAACAGCAATTAAAAGGCGCTGTGACCGACACTGACAACACGTTTTCCCGGAGCATTCAATGACGTCACTAAATGGTGATGCCACAATAAGAGCATCGTTCACAAGTTTCTGCAGGACCTAACTAGCCACAGGTTTTCAAGCCCTGGGACAAAATGGGATGCTTTAAGGAAAACTTATAGCCTATGTAAGCAATAGGCCTAAATAAAAATAACAATTTGTTTTCAAAAAAAAAAAGCGAAATATATCTGGCTTAAATAATTAAGATAACAGATTTAAAACAGAAGTGTGGCGCGG
>NW_015626100.1:0-1338 GCF_001515625.1 Sinocyclocheilus rhinocerous
GTCAAGAATTTTTATTGTTTTTTCAGAGATGCTGTTTTTAAGAAAACTGTTGCAAATTAATATTGGTGTAAGAAATTCACCGATGTTGAAGAAAAAAGTATTTGGGGGAATATAAATGGGAAATTAGTACAGGCGAAATTGGAGAACTTAGAGGATTTTATAACGACACAAATTGTTTTTTCTTGTTTCATTTTTAAACAAAACGACACAAAGTGGTTTTTACTGATGTCATTTTAAACAAGATTGGAAGGGAAGAAAGTGCCATATGCAAAGTGTGTAAAGATGGGGATGAAAATTTTTTACACTTGTTTTTCTACTGTAGTAAATTAGAAGATTTTAAGAACAAATGTGAGAATATGATTTTACATTTAAGAGGGGATGAGAAGGAGAATTTGGAATGGTTGAGAGTTTTTATGTTGGGAGTTGAAAAGCAATGTAAAAACAAGAAATGTATAAATTTAATGGTGATGCTAATGAAGAGCGCAATATGGGAAAGAAGGTTGATGGAAAAAAGGATAATTATGTAATGGATGTGTGCTATGTTTTTAAAAGAAAAGTGGAGAAATATGTATAATGTTTGTTTTATTATTTCAATTCTGAAGAAAAGCTAGATGTTTTTTATAAAACTTTTACACAGGGGGTTTTAAAGGTTTTGGAGGACATGGGACTGGAGATGTCTTTTTAGAAGAAAAAATTAAAAGAGAGAAAAAAAAAAGGAAAAAAGACCTTTAAAAAAAAGAAAAACCCTGATGGAATGCTTATTTATTTATTTATTTATTTATTTATTTTTTTTTATGATATACTTAGATGCTGAGAGTCTCTGTGATCCTTGAAGCACATCCAATGATGTTACAATTAATTGTAATGGTTGTATTTTTTCAATAAAGAAAAAAAGTCTGTGCCTGATCTCGGAAGCTAAGCAGGGTCGGGCCTGGTTAGTACTTGGATGGGAGACCGCCTGGGAATACCAGGTGCTGTAAGCTTTAGCGTTTTCTTCACTAAGCAGGGTCGGGCCTGGTTAGTACTTGGATGGGAGACCGCCTGGGAATACCAGGTGATCTAAGCTTTAGCGTTTTCTTCACTACTTAGCTAATACACTGGCCTATAGAGTGTTTGATCTTTAAATAGCCCACTCTTTGAGGAAGCCCCCGCTGACGGTCATACCACCCTGTCTGCGCCCGATCTCATCTGATCTCGGAAGCTAAGCAGGGTCGGCCCTGGTTAGTACTTGGATGGGAGACAACCTGTTCTTTTTTGTGTTTAAGTTTGATGGACCATCTTTGTTTTTTGTTTTGTTTTTTGCATCGGTTTTTGTTCTTTTTTTTTTTCTCTATGGAT
>NW_015626101.1:0-228 GCF_001515625.1 Sinocyclocheilus rhinocerous
AAGGAATAAAGAAGCTTGAAATGCTTACCTGGGCTGCGTTCAGCCGCGACAAAAACCATGCAAAACGTTTTTTAAACGGAAATGGTGGTGCGTTGAACACCCTGTTCTGATGACGCAAGAGTTGCAACTATGGCAGCTGGGAAGGCCATTCTTTGTGTTCTTTTTGAATAATTTTCGGAGCCTGATGAAATCGGTATAAATACGTGTTTAATACTGCAAAATACGCTC
>NW_015626101.1:301-555 GCF_001515625.1 Sinocyclocheilus rhinocerous
TCCAGAATAAAAGAGAACATCCCAATCAAATGAAGGGATTTGTGGAAACTGGTTCCTAATTATTGTGATCCATTTGCCTCGCATTTCAGGATGAAAAGACAAACATTTCAGGTGAAAGATAATCCACTTCTTACCTCCAAGACTGATCTATATGACCTTATTATTTTTATTGTGTGTATTAGGCTTATCATTATTGCTGATCACTGTTTTTGTGCTATGATATTGTAATATTTACCATTATATAATCAGAGGGG
>NW_015626102.1:0-3033 GCF_001515625.1 Sinocyclocheilus rhinocerous
CGAGTTTTGGGCAGTGTAGAGTAGCGCTTGTTGTTTGTTGTTTCTTCGATCACACATGCAGACATGGTTTTATGTTTACGCGACACTATACGCAACGCAACGCATAAAAAGACAGTATAAGTCATTATAATCCGTAATTAAGTCAGAAAGGCGGGGCTTAGAGGAGAAACAATAATGTACAGTATGTGGAAAATAATGTGTTTTTTTAACCTTAAACCGCATAAACACATTGCATTACACCAAATACACAAAATAATGATCTTTTTAGCAACGTCATATAACCCCTTTAAGAAAGAAATGCTTTATGTATTTATGCCAATCTTGTTGTGCAGCCATCACTACCTTAGTTACAGTATTTATGGAGATGTTCATACTGGCAGCAGACACGTCAGTCATTGTTGGCACACTTGCTTAATGGGAGATTCTCAAATATGGCCATGTCACATCTTTCTCAGTCTGCAATCCAAGCGAACCTATAGCAGATATGAAAATGTTAGTGTGGCAAAGGTACCTTTAAATAAAGAAATAAAATATGCCAGCCCTACTGTATAGTAATTACTTGATACAAGTGAATTAAGGTAAATACAAACCTTCACATCAGGAAGTTTTCTTTTAGGACCATAGACAAAATGACCGTTGAAAAAAATTATCGTGTATAAACTGCAAACCGGCAATGCTTTGATCCATCAGGCAGGAAACTTTGTGAGGAGGTGTATCATTTCTATTGTCAGTTACACTTAACCCAGCAGTGGGTTATGCTGAAATACCCACCACTATGGAAAAAAAAAAAATGACCCAAAAGGCTAAACCCAGTGACTTGATTAAAAAAATAATATCCAGACAATGTTTCAATGAAGAAAAATTACATAAAAATCATATGGCTCATCCACAGAATTGCTGATTATGAAAATTGTTTGTAGCACTATATTGAGGTGTATTTCTGTCTTCACAGATGCCTTTTCAAGATAAATCCGGACAGGGGGACCAAGGTGAAGAAGAAAAAATCTAAAAAACAGCAGTCTGTTAATCCCAAGGTTCTTTCATTGATTACAAACATTGCAAACTTTGAATGGAGAGAGTAGAAAATAAATTATCTTCTCTTTCAACTTCAACTTCAACTAACTTTATTGTCACTCTTCCACATACACAGTATACAGAAGAACGAAATGTCGTTTCTGACGGACCAAGGTGCAAAGACACTGACAAAACAAGTATACACACGTTCATGACAACAGGGATCAGACATAAGAGCACATTAAATATAACGAGCAATAAACATGACGAGCACAATAAATATAACAAGGCAGAAGTGTTAAATAAGGTAGAAATGTGAAAATTGTGGGAATGTTTCATACACAGTTTAAGTGTGTTCCAATTTCTTTGTATTTAAACTGTTCATTCTGCTGGTATTATTTCTTGGGAGGGTAAGTGGGTGAGCAGTATCCTGGCTGGTGTTTTAATGTTTCATTTTAATGTGTTTAATTTTTGTTTTGTAATGCATATTGTGTAGAATGGCTCTAAAAATCTGTAATTCCCACAGTAAAAGCTGTTTATGGAAAAATTGGTTAGTGTTAAAAATTTAACCAGTGGCTAACAATGTTGCTAAGCTAACGATGTTGTTGTTAAATGCTGACCAAATGTGTTATTTGCAAATAACAAATTTAAAAAAATAAGATAAAAATAAGGGTTTTGTATTTTTATTAATGGAAATCGTTTTGCAGTTTAAACTACATATACAAAAAATATTTTACTTTTACAGTTATTTTATGTATATAAACAATATTATAGTTTATATCTACACGTAGATTTACGGTGTTTTTTATAATAACGAGTAATTGTCTGTACTTAAGCTTTTTTTAAAATCATTCTTTAAAGATAATTATTCTATTTTAAAGGTGTATTACTGTATTCTGACAATTGTTATATGTTAAAAGTGAAAGATTTCATACAATTATAAAAAGGTTTCATGTATAATTACAGTAATAACCTGTAATTATGGAATAAGAAATTACTGTTTTTTTAAGGTTTATCTTCATTTCTTTTCTGACAGTTTTTTTTCTGTTTTTTCACAGAAATTTTCTGGCACCCCTGCTGCTAGAAAATTTCCGTTTTTTTACAGTGTGGAGTGTGTGCACCTGAAAGTGTGACACGTGCTTTAAACAGCCAATCACAAGGACCGTGGAGAGCATCAGCTAGATTCACTTCTCGTGAGAGTCAGCGCAATTCACTTTTCTGCTGAAGATTAAGAGATGTCGTTATTAAAATTTTATACATTTAAATGCATTTATAAGGCAGGAATAAACACTTCTGCTGCAGCAAAAGTTTGGCAGTAGAAAGAAAATATATGACAGTGCTCCAAAGTCCTCTTTTCAGATAAAAGTAAATGTCGCATTTCATTTGAAAATCAAGGTCTGGAGGAAGACTGGAGAGGCACAGGATCCAAGCTGCTTGAAGTCCAGTGTGAAGTTTCTGAAGTCAGTGATGATTTGGGGTGCGTGAAGTCTGCTGCTGTTGGTCCATTGTGTTTTATCAAGTCCAAAGCCAATGCAGCCGTCTACCAGGAGATTTTGGAGCACTTTATGCTTTCATCTGCTGACAAGCTTTATGGAGATGCTGATTTCCTTTTCCAGCAGGACTTTAGCACCTGCCCACAGAGACAAAACCACTTCCTAGTGGTTTGCTGACCATGATATTACTGTGCTGAACCCCATATGGAATCTATGGGGTATGTTCAAGAAAAAATCAGAAACAGTCGATCCAACAATACAGATGAGTTGAAGGTTCAGTAGTGCCTCAGCAGTGCCACAGGCTGATCGCTTCCATGCCACACCTCACTGATGCTGTCATTTGTGCTAAAGGAGCCCCGGCCAAGTATCGAGTGCATAAATGAACACACTTTAAAGAACTTGAACTTTTCTGTTTTGCAAATCCTCTTTTTGTTTTATTGATCTTAGGAAATATTCTAACATTTTGAGATACTGGATTTTTGACTTTCATGAGCTGTAAGCTCTAATCATCAAAATTAAAACAAAA
>NW_015626102.1:4125-4735 GCF_001515625.1 Sinocyclocheilus rhinocerous
GCATTCCTAATTAAGTACCTATTCGTGTCATTAATGTTAACCAACAAAAGATGTTAAATAAATATGTTAAGTAAATCTACTGTATCTGAAAAATGAGTTTAATTTGTATATCTTTCGTATTTGTCTTATTGTCTCATTCTGCTTATTTTTTTAAAATTATATGTATTATATATATTATATATGAACAACTATATTTTTATAAGTTGCTCCCTTTTCACTACTGTTAAAGGGATAGTCCACCCCAAAATGAAAATTATCATAATTTATTCAAGTTTTTCCAAGTTCAATCCTTGATTCAAATATCTCATAAGCTTAATTGATTTGGTCTAAAGAGAGAAGAATTAATGACTATTTTTGTTTGAAGACTACATATAAAATAGCTACCAAAATAAATGTTGGTAACTGCAGTTTGACTAAAAGTAATGACTAAAAGTTGACAAAAATGCAATGACTTTTTCGTCGACTAAAACTATGAAAGACTCAAATGACTAAAATGTGACTAAGCATTTTCGTCTCAAGATAAAGACTAAATCAAAAATGCCTGTCAAAATGAACACTGTTTCCTACTGTTACGATTGAACACAAGTAGGCAACAGGCAGCGGGTCCAAA
>NW_015626103.1:0-609 GCF_001515625.1 Sinocyclocheilus rhinocerous
ACAGAGTGGAAATTATTAGCAACACCAAAATAACAGCAAAGCTAACGTTTTCTGTTAGTTTAAGCACAAACTAATAAAAGTAAAACCAAACTTTGTGGCAATAATTAAGACCAAACTGAACATGGTGTGTGTTTATGGTGAATGTCGGCAATGTTGTCTCGGCGGGGGCGGGGCGGGGGGGGGGGGGGGGGGGGCTTATGTAGACGATATTATAGGATATCGCGATATTTTTAAAGGCGATTATCGATAAGATATTTTTGACATATCGCCCAGCCCTAATTCGATAAGATATTTTTGACATATTGCCCAGCCCTACTATCAACATGCAGGTGGATGAAGGCATAAATGACTGGTCTTATTTGAGTATGCGGCACTCGCATTGAACAAAATTTACAAAGAGTGACTTTTTTTTTTTCTCTCATCGCTGTTGTAATGTATTGGGAAGCCAGAATGCGTATCCATCGACAGAAACATACATTAGCCGAACTCTGTCTGTTTTACATATTGTTATTTTTAACAAGACATATTACAGATGTGTTGTCAGATTTAAGTTGAACTGCGGTGCAAGTACGTGCTGAACCGTGGATGGATAACGGTACGGTTAAATTT
>NW_015626104.1:0-142 GCF_001515625.1 Sinocyclocheilus rhinocerous
CAAACACTGAACTCATTCTGTCTGAGGAGAACAGAAAGGTGACAGATGGGGGAAAGTCTCAGCCGTATCCTGATCATCCAGACAGATTTGATGTGTGTCAGGTGTTGTGTAGAGAGAGTGTGTGTGGACGCTGTTACTGGGC
>NW_015626104.1:424-538 GCF_001515625.1 Sinocyclocheilus rhinocerous
TGAGCCTCATCCACACAGTCCAGACCACATTCACTCAGCCGCTCTAGCCGCTCTATGGGGTTTATTGTAAATCATCAGTGAAACTGTGTTGATGAATCAGAGACTGAGGAGAGA
>NW_015626105.1:0-7654 GCF_001515625.1 Sinocyclocheilus rhinocerous
GAACTACTTTATTACAGATGTTCAGTCAGATCATACAGTTTAAATAAAAAAATTATTAAATACGGTTTAAAGAGACAGCTGTTGAAATAATTAAAAGAGAACCTAGTGTACTTATTGTTTTCAAATAAATGAAATCACTTTGCTTTTAAAGGTCTCCTTCCCTTTATTAGGTAAAAACACATTATTTAATAAATTTTCATTGCGCCCCTAAAATTCTTTAATGTGCTCCTAAATTTTTCAACTTAGGAGCACATGTGCTCCTTCTGAAAAAAGTAAGCGTCAAGCCCTGGAACAATTAGCGTTCTCTCTCTCAGCTGCGTTTGTAATGCCTCGTGAACTGATGTGACATTTTCAAACATTTGTGTTTGCAAGCAGCGCAGACGAATCTCTATCGCTTGATGTAAATTACCTTGTAGTTCATGAAACCTAGCGTCCATGCGGTTATGAAGGTTGTTGAAGAAAGCTGTCTGCCTGGCACAAATATCGCTATGTTGTTCGTTCAACTTGTTAAGCAACTCTTCGCGCAAAGCGTCAAATCTTTCGTTAACGAAATCACGTATCAGATTTAGGCTTTCATTCTGCATGCCATTCCGACGGTACTCTGGCAGCGATGCAGTTTCCTCTTCCTCCTCAGATGCTTCGTCAAATGCGAATGGTGTTTGTCTACCCCTCTGTGACCAATTTTCGCTGTTATCACTTGTCCAACTGGCTCTTTCCCACTCGTTTATTTGCGTTTCGGTCCAGTTAGCAACATTGTCCGCACCGCTGGGCGATCTGTCTGAATAGAATAATAGTAGTTTAAATAATTAGTATATGTAAATTAATAGGTCAATTAAAATCGTGACATAACATCTAATAATTTTTAAAAAAATAACTGTTTGAATGTAATATTATCTATTACCGCTTTAAAGATTTATAGTTATAACAATCAAAATTTTCTTTGTTAAATAATAAAAGCATGAAAAATTATAATCTAAAAATAAATATGAAAAGCATACCTTGAATTATCTCAGGTTTGGTATCATCGGGCTTGACATTTCATTGTCAAGACTTTAATGTCACATGAATATATTAAATAATAATTAGTAAATCAAGAAAACAATTTTGAAATCTAGAAAATAATAAAGGGGAAATTAGCTAATGAGATTATTGCTAGATAAATCAGAACAAATAATTTTAAAAAATAAAATAAAATTGCAATGGCAAGACAAAGTAACTTAAGGATAAGTTTGTGTCCTAATCATGTGTCCTAAATAAAAATATGAAGTTATCTAATTAGTTTATGTAAAAATAAAATATATCAATAACGAAATTTAGAAATAAATGAAAAAATATTTTAAAACGTATTATTAACTTTATTATAACCATTTTGAAGATCTATATACCAAATGGCCTAGCATTGCACGTGGTCCCAACGCTATAAAAATATTAAAAATAAAAAACTTACTGTTGTGTGATTCTTCTCTTGGTGCCGGATTAACCTGGGTGATCGCTCTTTTCTTTCTAAAGGGACTGCGTGCTGGATTTCATGTATTGTTGAAATTGTAAATTGTATCTGTGAGGATTTCCAGTCAGGATTTAGACCGTATCATAGTACCGAGACTGCTCTCATTAGAGTTACAAATGACCTGCTCTTATCATCTGATTGTGGTTGTATCTCTCTATTAGTGCTATTGGATCTTAGCGCTGCGTTTGACACTATTGACCACAACATTCTTTTGCATAGACTAGAAAACTTGGTTGGCATTAATGGAAGTGCATTAGCATGGTTAAAATCGTACTTATCTGACCGCCATCAAGTCGTAGCAGTGAATGAAGAGGTATCACATCGATCACAAGTGCAGTGTGGAGTACCTCAAGGCTCAGTACTAGGGCCATTACTCTTCACACTTTACATGTTACCCTTGGGAGATATCATCAGGAAACACGGTGTTAGCTTTCACTGTTATGCTGATGATACTCAGCTCTATATTTCTTCGCAGCCCGGCGAAACATACCAATTTGAAAAACTAGCGGAATGCATAGTCGATATAAAAAACTGGATGATGAGTAATTTCTTACTGCTAAATTCTGAAAAAACAGAGGTGTTAATTATAGGACCTAAAAACTCTGCATATAATAACCTAGAACACTCCCTAAGACTTGATGGCTGCTCTGTCAATTCTTCGTCATCAGTTAGGAACCTAGGTGTGCTATTTGATAGCAATCTTTCATTAGAAAGCCACGTTTCTAGCATTTGTAAAACTGCATTTTTCCATCTCAAAAATATATCTAAATTACGACCTATTCTCTCAATGTCAAATGCAGAAATGTTAATCCATGCGTTTATGACCTCAAGGTTAGATTATTGTAATGCTTTATTGGGTGGTTGTTCTGCACGCTTAATAAACAAACTCCAGCTGGTCCAAAATGCAGCAGCTAGAGTTCTTACTAGAACCAGGAAGTATGACCATATTAGCCCGGTTCTGTCAACACTGCACTGGCTACCTATTAAACATCAATTTTAAAATCTTGCTAATTACTTATAAAGCCCTGAATGGTTTAGCACCTCAGTATTTGAACGAGCTCTTGTTACATTATAGTCCTCCACGTCCGCTGCGTTCTCAAAACTCTGGCCATTTGATAATACCTAGAATATCAAAATCAACTGCGGGCGGCAGATCCTTTTCCTATTTAGCGCCCAAACTCTGGAATAACCTACCTAACATTGTTCGGGAGGCAGACACACTCTGTCAGTTTAAATCTAGATTAAAGACCCATCTCTTCAACCTGGCTTACACATAACACACTAATACGCTTCTAATATTCAAATCCGTTAAAGGATTTTTAGGCTGCATTAATTAGGTCAACCGGAACCGGGAACACTTCCCATAACACCCGATGTACTTGCTACATCGTTAGAAGAATGGCATCTACGCTAATATTAGTCTGTTTCTCTCTTATTCCGAGGTCACCGCTGCCACCAGATCCAGTCTGTATCCAGATCAGATGGTCACTGCAGTCACCCGGATCCAGTACATATTCAGACCAGATGGTGGATCAGCACCTAGAAAGGACCTCTACAGCCCTGAAAGACAGCGGAGACCAGGACAACTAGATGAGCCCCAGATACAGATCCCCAGTAAAGACCTTGTCTCAGACGGCCACCGGGACAAGACCACAGGAACCAGATGATTCCTCTGCACAATGTGACTTTGCTAGCCTGAAATTGAACTGCTGGTTTTGTCTGGTCAGAGGAGAACTGGCCCCCCGACTGAGCCTGGTTTCTCCCAAGGTTTTTTCTCCATTCTGTCACCGATGGAGTTTTGGTTCCTTGCCGCTGTCGCCTCTGGCTTGCTTAGTTGGGGACACTTCATTTCCAGCGATATCGTTGACTTGATTGCAAATGATTGCAAAGATACTATTTAAACTGAACTGAGCTGGATGATGACATCACTGAATTCAATGATGAACTGCCTTTAACTGAAAAATGAGTGTTTACTATTGTCATTTTGCATTATTGACACACTATTTTCCTAATTAATGCTGTTCAGTTGCTTTGACACAATCTGTATTGTTAAAAGCGCTATATAAATAAAGGTGACTTGACTTGACTTGACTATTGTTAGCACTGCTCGGACCGGCTTGGTCATCGCTTTGCCAGTTTTTGTTAGAAACGCTCAGGCCTGCCTGCTCATCGGATTCTTGTGTAAGGTCTATAAAATTTGGCTGGGTTATTAACTGGAGCAAATCTAGAAAAAATAAAGACAAAATAATTTTCTGTTGTAATTATTTAAAACCGAAGCACGGTTAAAAAGTTTATCAGCATCCACAGCGTGCATAGCACAGTATTTACCTGTAGCTTAGCAACCACAAATACACGCCGGCTCCACGTGGAAGCGCAGCGTACAGAATGAGGTACAAAGCCAAGAGAAGTTTTACTTTTTAAAGTATAATATATTTATTTGTACCATTTTGGGAGTCCTGTTCACAGATCAGCTGCGCTGCCACTACAAATAAAAACAAATAAAATCAAAATCATTTTCTGCTGTAAAATGATCTACGTATAAACATCAGAAAAGAGATAGAGACTTACAGATATCAATTTGGCTAAAAGCGTTTTTTTCCATGTAACCTAAAAGGTGAAAACTATTAAAAATAGTTTATATCAATAGAGCATGGTTGAAAGACGTCTAATCACCTATTTAATCCTAAACTTTAAAAGCGTATAAACAATAATTGAAACAGAGTAGCGCCGTTTTTCAAAGATATAATTCCACTTACCTCGGCGTTCCATATTGTTCGCAGAAAACAGTATGAGTAGTGCAAACCACAAAAAGGAAATTAAATGCACAAAGAGCTCGCTCGACTTTTCAAGCACCAGGTGGGGGATGGCGAGTTTTATCACACCTCGGTAGTCTCAGCCTCAGACGTCACACCCACGGACCGTTGGCTGAACGTCTGATGCATACGGCACACAAAAGTGAAAACACTTCAGGAGTTTCGAAGTCGTCATCGGATTGGTTGAATTATACAGGATTTCCGGGAGACGTGTTATACAGGATTTCCGGGAGACGTGTGGGTCGCGTTCTTTAACGTTCCCGCCTGGAAACAAAGATGCCGTGGCGCCAAAACCCCCTCACGAAAAAAGAAAGCCGTCGTGTTTACAACTGTGACGACGAGCGCTTATCAGGATCAACTAAACGCTGGATTCTCAAAAGTATGTGAAATATTTTAAGTTTGCGCACAGAATCTTTAAACTACGTCAGAGAGTTTTACACACCGGTCAGTTATTGTGGCGACATTTCCACGCCCCGAAACGTGCCGCTGAACGAAACGAACTGTAATTGGTTGTTTGACATGTCGGTCAAACGGCCTCATGGGCGGGCCTTGGCCAAAGAAAGCTGCCATGAAGGTCTGGCTACGCGAGACTACACCTCGGAGACCCGCCTTAAGGTATAGTCATATTCTAAACTTCTCTTATAAATATTGGCTTGATAAATGTTTAGATTTTAAGGATAAAATAACGTTTTAAAGGTAACGAGATTAGCTAACAAAATAATAAATATTTGTTTTAATATTGAATATTATACTTGAATATTGCATTTCTCACAAGGGTGTAATTTTATTAATAACCACCAGAGGTCATCAGAGCTCTATGGTATAACTTCTCACACTGCAGCTGTGAAAATACTATTAGTGACAAATGTCTACCTTTGTCTACCGAAAGAAAACATAAAAACGCATATGCCACAACTTAATTTGTTGGATACGAACTTTTTCCCAGGGTCTAAACACCAACAGTGATATTGACTTAAACGCATGGTATAAAATTCTCAAATTTGTTTATTAACTGTTATTGTTTTAACTAACGACAGAGAAACTGTCAGAGAAATATAAGCCTGTGAATATTTACGATCTCACGCTTGTCTCTGAACCATATGTGAAAACATGTTAATGTGTTTTCATAGACTTTTGAAATAGCGCCCGGGGTCATGTGAAAATAGCTTAGGAATACACACATTACAACCGTGACAGAAGACAATATTTTTCATCATCACGGATAGATTAGCGTCGTGTTTACATAAACTTCTTAAAGGAATTAGTTCGCTCCGTGTAGCAAAAGGCCTTGTCTCTCGGGATCCATGCTATCATCTGGATAAACATTGCTAAATAGATGGTAACTTTTTTTTTGTTTTGTTTTTTTCAAACAGATCCGTTTTCAGTGTGTGAGAAACACTTGGGGAGAGAGAGCGATACTGATTTAAAGTTTAAACATTACCATTTTGTAATCATTTCATTTGATACCCGACTTGAATACCGTGAAAACACATTTTCTCTGTTCCCCCTGAAAAATGTAAGACAATTTATATTTTTTATTGATTTATTTTCAATTTCATTATTCATTAATATGCTGAGAATCTTTTTAATCAGTCGTCATATTATATGTACGAGCACACACCCATATTGTGATATGATCTCCCAATCTGTTAAAATTGTTTATTTAGTCTGTTTATTGTTCATCATCAGGTCCTTGTTTTTTCTCACATCGCCCATACAGAGAGAGAGAGAGAGCATAACAGACAGCAACCGGATACCATGATCACATACGCCGCAGATGAATCCGGATGTGGGAACGGTCCATAAAATCTACAAAAACATTACTTGACAGCTCATTTATGGTTTTGTCATCAGTCGGACACAGACAAACATCTGTACAAACAACGGAATTTCAGGCATGCCGATTTTCGCATATGGAAATTATTATGAGGTCAGAGGTCGCATATGAATATGATTGATGTCAAAAGGTCAAAGCCATTAATCATTTTTGTCTTTTAGTCCCGGGTACTTGCTACTTATATATATATATATATATATATATATAAAGGGTACCCTGACCATTAAAAAATGAGGGATCCTGACCAAGCTTCAAAATGGTCAGGTCTTCTGTTACGAGGAGGAACTCAGAGATGATGAAGAGAGGATCCAAGTGCTACAAAATGTGGCACAGAAAACAGTAGTGCTATGCAGAGAGAGGCTTTGTGGAACACTGAAACAGTTGAAGCAAATGTGCTGTATTGTGTCAAGGCTTTGAAACAATCCGACACCTGTCTCCACAGTGACACCTAGCACTACAAAGCCTTGCATGTGTAGATCTAAAACAACCTTGACAATGATTCAAACAAGGAATTGCCACCTTGGGTTCAAATCCTGGGTGAAGTGTCCCTGTCCAAATCATTGCAAGAGTCAACTCCTGTTTTAACTCCTGTTTGACAGCTACATGAGCTTGGTTTTTTTAACCTGTAGGCTCCACATTGTGAATAACTATAGGTTATTTTGGTCATGAAAAATTTAGATTAATAAAAGATATAAAGCCACAATGTCTCACATTTTTTACATATCAAGATTTCTATTTAAAAATATGAATTGCTCTGCTGTCAGAGGACTTACCCTACTTCCTTTTTACGTATAATTTCTCCAACCTTCTAAAAAAATTCTCTTACAAGGGACACTTGCTGCTGAAATGCAGATATTTTTTAACAAGGACATACACATGAAGAAAAATTACCGCTCTCACTTTCCAATAACTTAGGTGTAGCAAATTAGCTCAAAAGTCAAATATGAATAATTAATCATAACTTATTATAATTCATTATAAATATTTGGATCAGCTAATGGAATGAATATTACAATCAACAAAAACCTGTTCACCCAGCGAACACCCGGTGTTAATTATGAAGACTCTTAGCTCAGCATCTTCTCCTGGAATTCCTGAATCTAAAATAACCGCCCTGATCTGGTGATCAGTGATCTTTAAAGGGGTCATATGAAGCGATTTCAAGTTTTCCTTTCTCTTTGGAGTGTTACAAGCTGATTGTGCATAGATAAGATCCCTGAAGTTGCAAAGACTAAAGTCTCAAAACCAAAGAGATATTCTTTATCGAAGTTAAGACTCTGCCACGCCCCCCTAAAACGTCTTATAATACTAATGTTTCACAGAGTTAGCAACATGTAATGTAAATTAACAAATACGAAACATAATTTGGAGCTCATAGATACCAAGCACGGCATATGTGCGATCTTGGTTAATTAAGTCATGATAAAACATTAAATATATAGGCAAAACACTATAAAAGAACATATGTGTCTCAAGTGAACATGATTGTAGCAAATT
>NW_015626105.1:7801-13457 GCF_001515625.1 Sinocyclocheilus rhinocerous
CCGAATTGTGAGCAGCACACAGAGACAATCAATTGTGACTATAAGGGATTTAATAAATGAAACTCAACTAAACTAAGCAAAACACATATATACAGAATGAAGGAAAGTAAGGAAAGAGAGAGAAGAACAAAAGAATGGTAGTATTTCACATCAATTAACCACAACCTAATGAGAATCATCAAAGAATCAAAAATCCCCTTAAAAAGGGGCTCAAACTTAAACACGCATCTAAATATATATAAATACTTGCATTGGCTTTGTTGCTGAACAAGAGTCCTGATGCGGTAGACAACGGAGGTTCTTGATGAGTTCTTTTAGGAGTGAGCGGGAGGTTTTCCTCTGGTTCTTCTGAAGATAGGAAAGTCCACAGCGAATCGACAAAGTTACTTGAAGAAAACAAACTGCCGGAAAATCAAACTCAAGAGGAGAGTTTTGAGGAGTCTTGGAGAGTGTCCGTCTCAAGAAGAAGGGTTTTTGAGCCACGATTAGTCTGAGTTAGGGAGTTTTGATAGTTCCTAGCCACACCCACTTTTTGGGTGGAATAGCCAATACCAGGCATGCATCTTTGAGCGGGAGAAGTTTTCTTTGTCTCCCTTTATGGCCCATTTGAGAGATTTTTTGGAAGTCAGCATTTAACCTTGTCCAAACAGGCAAACAGAGAATTTAAAGTAATTTGATTATTCCAAGCCACGAGTAGGTAAATCAGTGTATCAATTCAAATAATTCTGAAATCAAATCAATTCTGAAAGATGGAACCCAGGGGAAGCATATATAGTGAAAACAAAGCTGGTGATAAAACAGAACCCTGAGGCACTCCATAAGCCAGATATTTCCTATTTTAACTGAAGTTAAGAAAGACTATTTTAATACATTACTGCCCAAGCCCACGCAAGATATTAATCTGGAAATAAGAATCGTGTGATCAATTGTGTCAAAGGCAGAGGACAGGTCTAACATAACTAAAATAACAGAGTTACCAGAATCTGTAGCAATTCAAATTTGTTTGGTCTCGTACTGTATCGCATAACTTGTCAGTGTTGTGCGCTTGCTTAGGTTGTTGTGATAAACAGTAAAGTGTGTTCAAGTGCTAGCAAGATTAATTTTTAATGAGCCGAAAAGTATGCACGTCACACCTCTGTTTATCAATTTGCACTGGCTACCAATAGCTGCTCGCATAAAATTCAAGGCATTAATGTTTGCCTACAAAACCACCACTGGCTCTGCACCCCTTTACCTAAATTTACTACTTCAGACTTATGTGCCCTCTAGAAGCGGGGAATCTAGAAACTTGCGTTCTGCAAGTGAACGTTGCTTTATTGTTCATCCCAAAGAGGCACAAAATCACTTTCACAGACTTTTTCATTAACTGTTCCCTCCTGGTGGAATGACCTGCCCAACTCAATCCCAGCAGCTGAGTCCTTAACCATCTTCAAGAAACGACTAAAAACACATCTCTTCCATCTTTATTTGACCCTCTAACTCTAGCACTCTCTATTGTAATTCTATTATTATTTTTTTTTTAAACTTGCCCCTTTTAGACTTGCACTCTATTCATTTACTAACTGCTTGTTTTCTTAAAAAAAAAACACTAGCTTCTCTAATCTTTTTGTATTCTACTTGTTTTCTTTTTATTTATTATACAATTAACAAAAGAAGAAAATGCCTCTAACACTAGCTTGCTCTTTTCTTTTTCTATTCTATCTGTTTTCTTTTTATTTATTATATAATAAAAAAAAAAAAATTGCTACATGTACTGCGTTAAGCTAACCGAGACTTGTCATTTGCACTTATATATTGTTGCTCTTTTGTTAGTTTTGACTGCTTTTATTGTCCTCATTTGCAAGTCGCTTTGGATAAAAGCATCTGCTAAATGACTGAATCTAAATCTAATATCCATTGATTTTTGGCATAAAAGAATGGATAAAAGCATCTGCTAAATTTAAATATCATTAAGAACTCTTAAAAGGCAGTTTCTGTACTATGTCGTGACTTAAATCAAGATTGAAATTCTTAAATATTTTCTAACTCATAATCAGATATTTGAAGAAGATTGAAGTTAAAGCTCCATATTAATGGAGGACCACATGTCAGCCATAAGGCTAACAAATTATGCATTTTGTAGATCTTCCATTGTCTTCTCTTTGGTCTTGTTGTCATTTTAAGCGCCTTCCAGGATGGGAGGACATAGCTTGGATCAAGCTTGCTCACAAAGGCCCTGAAACCCTCATCCTCTATGATGGTGAAGGCAGGGCCGCTGCTGGCCAAATGGGTGCCCTAAGCAGAATTGTATTGTTGTGCCCCCTCCCCAAAATATTATGGAAGTAAAAAA
Organism: Sinocyclocheilus rhinocerous; assembly: GCF_001515625.1. NCBI lineage: Eukaryota > Metazoa > Chordata > Actinopteri > Cypriniformes > Cyprinidae > Sinocyclocheilus > Sinocyclocheilus rhinocerous. The sequence goes on from NW_015626105.1 coordinate 10,131, forward strand.
AAAAAAACCCACCTACTATAGGGGTCAAAATAGAACTTTAATAAAATATAAAAGTAACTAACTAAATTGTAATTAAATTGTATTATTTACAAATTACAATTGTAGCTCAGACAGTTACCTTTGGCTATGACTTTATTAATACAGTTGTCCGATTGATTTTATAGTCTCAAGCATTCAGAAATCCCACAAAAGAAAATTAAGCAGTTTTTCTACGATAAAACCAAGGATTCGTTTTTGTAAGGGTTGTGATGTCCACATGTTTTTGTTGAAGAAATTATAGAGGCTAGCATTTCTATCGCAAAAAGGTGGGCAAAAATTCAAGATTAATTGGATATTTGAATTAGATGTTTGGTCAATTTTAAACAAGGATTTGATCGTCCTGTAAGTGTTACAACAGCAATTACCAGGCCTTTGGCGCCCTTTGCAGGCATTTGTAATAATATGTAATGTACATAAATTGTTTATTTTGTATTACATTATGTATTTTAACAGTGTTATTCAATGAAACCATACGATTATTAGCTACCGCCAGACCCGGAGATCGGCTGAATGGATTCGAAAACGGTAAAACTCAACTGTTTAACTCTAGGGGAGTTGGAAAATGAGCCTATTTTCAAAAATAGTGGAGTGTTCCTTTAAAACACGTTATTAACGTCAACGTCCAAAAAAAATTCACAGGATTATGAACGTACCTAAAAGTGATGCACAGGCTTCATCTTGGGCTTTTTTCTTTCTCTTATCTCGGCGCCGGACTACTGATGTCTTTTCCCGGGCTTAGTTATCCATCAGTTATGATCATTTGGAGTCAGGCGCAAACATGAGACGGGCACGGATGCGGGAATGGCGCGTCACGTGTGCTTCGCCTGTCTACTGCATTCACCGTAAAACGCATTTTTTATAATTATGTATATATGTTCATATTTATATTTTTATTTACGTATATGTATATGTTAATATTAATATAGAACGATTTTTTTTTTTTTTTTTTGTGCAACTTGGTGCCTACTGGGTGAAGCAAATCCTTCACCGCCATGTTTACAAGAGTCTCATCTAACTCCCTCTGGCTGGCATTTAAAAGAGAAGATTAAACCTACTTTCAGACAAATACACTGAAAAAAGTATAGCTTGAAATATTGCACAGCTATTAAGACTATCCTATTGGTTCATTAATTGGAATCCTTTCTAAACAAACAAGTTATGTTTGGAAAAGTTTATGCTCAGTGTGCCGAGACCGATCAAACTGAATATAGAACTACAACAATTAGGAAAATTGTAGAAAAAAATGATGCTACCATCCTCTGCACCCTCCAAAATGGCAGGATGAGTGCTCCTCAGATGATGTATTGTTGCAGTAGGCTAGCTGCCTCTCACAATTCATACATCTCACTTTATTTGGGGTTTCCAAATGGAAATGCTCCCACATCACAGATGTATGGCATCTCTTACGCGGAGCCTCCATTTTCATCTAATCATATGTCTATCTGTCTATGACCTATTAAATTCTATCTCTAAATTATGCTGTGCTATCTGTCACTATATAACTTAGATAGTTAAAGTGACACATACATATAGGCTGTCACTGTCTCTAGCCTATCAGTTAATATATCTAACTTTAAATCGAGCCTAAAGATAACTAACCAAATCGCACTATAAATGTCACTATATCGCAAAATCTCCACTATCTCAAAATCTCTGTCCTCTCACAAAAGCGTTAACTTCAGTTTTAAACTTTGTGATTGTGTGGTTTGTTCCCAACCCTGTCAGTCAAAATCAGATTCAGCAGGTATGCCACCATGCGCCGAAGCTAGTCGTTGTCTTACCTGTAGACATGTGACATGGGTGTTTTTAATCACACTTCGAAGCAGTGTTTCGAAACATCTACGCTTCAGGATCTCGATACATTGTTGAAACGTCAAATTTTCGGGCACACAATGTGCATCTCTTCCTTTTATTTAATCTGCCTGTGACAGCTGAAGGCCCTAGTTCTGGTATTTGTATGTCTCTCATCAGTGTAGCAGGGGGCAGTGCTCCAGGTAAATGTTGGTGCCTTGTTATGAGGGAGGGTCACCATGGATTTCCCCAGCTCTTCTAGGAATAGCCTCCTCTTGAAGGATTTCCCACATTTCCAGCCTGGATTCACATTCACCCACGCTACAAAAGCATTGTAGGCTGACACGTTAATTATGTTGAAAAGCAACAACATGGGCTATCATGCTGTCTTTCTCTTGCAAGCATTTATGCCAGTAGCTTGCAAAAACATACAGGAAACACTGGCAATTCAACATATATCTTTTGAAATTTTATTTAATTGACCATACATAAAACCATATTTACATATTCAAATAAATAGCAATGTATTGTTCACAACTTCAGCTTAGATACTCTTTCTGTTGAAACATTTATTTAATTATTATAGACCACATAAATTATTAGGTAATAGAAAAAGTAGTAAAAATCTTAAATTTAAAAAGTAGCATAGCTTATCAATGTGTCAGACAACACAGCAACAAATTATCACATATAACTGTATGTCTTTGTAGAGCTGCTGTCATTTCAAGGTTGCTCTGGATCTTCAATGGTACACCACTTGATGGTCCCCAGAAAGCAACTTAGCACTCACCTACTGTGACCTCCGGACCTGAGTTGCAGATTAGTTGTAGCCTCTGCACCCATTTGTCCTAGAGTTTGCTAATTGATGCAAGCTTGTTATGTTTACGGCATTGAGGTCTTGTATTTCAATTGTCAAAACGAATCACCCGTGACAACACAGGAAATGTCTGTTGTGACATGGTGGCATGACCTGTCCCAGATAGCAAGGTGGCATTGATACAATGTTCAGTTTTCATCCAAACCATCATCTTGGTTGAGATTGACATTTCAATGTTCAAAGTATGTTGGATCAACATTTAAATTTTGATAAAAAATTTGTGGGTGGAGACAGGGATATTGAACTAACATTGATTTGTTGTAGATTACCACATGAACGTATATCTCTGCGGAATGCAAGTGGGAGTTGCCCAATCTGTGGGCGATTTCAAACCACGATGGGCACGATTGGTTTTCCCCATTTTTTTCTAATCCACTGGGGGCTTGGTTTAGCGGTGGGCCAAGTAAAGCAGTTAAAAAACACCCATTTTGGTGCTGCATGTGCACTTCTCAGTAGTCTAAAGGTGCGTTCGACTTAAAGCAGGGCTACAGACGGCAGTCAACGAGAGTAGCTTTTCAAGAATAAAGTTCAACATAATCATATACTATGTAGCAAATTAGCTCAAAAGGGAAATCTATATAAATAATTACAATTAATTATGATTAATTACAATTATTTAT
>NW_015626106.1:0-1466 GCF_001515625.1 Sinocyclocheilus rhinocerous
ATTAGCAGCAGATTGATACACTATACTCCCATAATCAAATACAGACCGTATCAAACCCGTATATGTACTTCTTAGAGCCATCCTCTCAGCCCCCCATTCTTTCCCCACTAAACATCTCATAACATTCATTACCCTTTTACATTTATCAACTATTTTTTGAATGTGTATTTTAAACGTGAGTTTTTCATCAAACCATATACCCAAAAATTTTAAACATGATACTCTTTCTATATCTTCACCATATAATTTCAATTTGACCTCTTTACTAATCCTACATTTTGAAAAGAATACAGTTTTTGTTTTTTCAACAGAGAATCTAAAACCCCACTTATATGACCACGTTTCTACTTCTGTTATTGCTTCTTGCACTTTCCTTACAACAAACTCTAAATTCCTCCCTCGTTTCCAGATTGCACCATCATCTGCATAAAGAGAAATTCCTATTCCTTTTTCATTAATAGAAAATAATAAAGGACTCATTATACTCCCGTGTGGTGTTCCATTTTCTACCTTTATTATCTCTGAAAATTCTTTCCCAATCTTTACTTGAATATATCTTCCAAATAGAAAACCTTTAATCCATTTTATCATTTTTACTTTAACTCCTGCTTTTCTCAATTTAATTATTAACCCTTCTTTCCACATCATATCATAAGCTTTCTCGATGTCAAAAAATACTGCCACTACACTTTCTCTATTAGCCTGAGCTCTTCGTATTTCATGTTCCAAACATACTGTAGGGTCCATAGTACATCTACCTTTTCTAAATCCACTTTGATAATTACAAATATTCCCTTTAGTTTCCATAAAATATGTTAGTCTCTGATTTATAATTTTTTCCATTACCTTACATAAGTGCGAAGTAAGAGAAATTGGCCTGTAATCACTTGGACTTTTACCTTCTTTCCCAGCTTTACGTATTGGAACTACTACAGTTTCTTTCCAGCAACTAGGTAATTGTCCCTTTTCCCATACCTTATCATATAACTCTATAATAATACTTTTTGATGATTCACTTACATTTTTTAACATTATATAGCATATCTGATCTTTACCCGGCGCTGATAACCTAGTACTTCTTAATGCACTATATAATTCTCCTATTGTTAATGGCAAATTAAGTATATCATCTACCTCTTCATCTTCCATAATTAATTCTCTATATCTTAAAACTGTTCCCTCTTGTCCTTTCCTCCCTTCTTCGTTGACATTATCTGAGCTATGGATTTTGACAAATGTTTTCATGATCATTTCCGCTTTCTCCTTCTCTGTCACAGCTGTGCCTTCATTATTTATTAATGTAGGATATCTAAACTCTCTCCTAATTCCATTCATTTTCCTTATCATGCCCCATACTTTATAAATATCTGTTTCTCTTCCCACTGACTCACAAAATGATCTCCAATATTCCCTTTTTGCTGTTTTAATAGTTATTCTTACCTTTGCCTGCATCTTTTTAAACTTGA
>NW_015626107.1:0-480 GCF_001515625.1 Sinocyclocheilus rhinocerous
CAATCACTGCTACTTCGAGAGTGAATCCCGCATAAATATACTGACATCATTCCCGAAACTTTGCAACGTGTGTGTGGCCGAAAAACAACGTTCTAGGCTACATATTAAATGGATTATTGACTAGAAAGCTTGCAAAGCCTGCTCATAACCACTAAAAAGCTGTCACATCGTGTACACTCACTAAACAAAGAGTATTATAACATACATCGTTCCGCAAACACAACCATAGACCTTCAGTTGTTAGCTTTTTCAAATTTACATATATGTCGCACGTGCTACGAAAAAACTGGTCTGTGCGATGAATAAATTTACCACTGTAGCACGCGTGCGATACAGTTTTGCATGTTCATAACACAGCCGCTTAATAGTGTGAAGTGATTTCGTTGTGCTTGTTTGTGTGTGTGAGATTGATTATACTTGGTAGTTGATATGACGATTTTTGAATGTCTCCACGATCTGCTTTTGAAGAAATATAATTGT
>NW_015626107.1:643-824 GCF_001515625.1 Sinocyclocheilus rhinocerous
CACTTATGCGCAATCACAAAACTACATTATTTCCATCTGCTTTAAAGCAATCACTGTTACACATTTAATTCACGTTCTGTTCTGCATGCGCTTTTTCTGAGCGCGTACTCATGAAGCGCTCACACTAAGAGCCTGTTCGAAAAGCGCCTGATTATTGGACTAAGTTGTCTTTCGTGTCTGA
>NW_015626108.1:0-1266 GCF_001515625.1 Sinocyclocheilus rhinocerous
AGTTATTTCAATTATTGGTAAACGTTTGGCACCTTGTGCTGCCATGAATAGAATTTTTGTTTTTGCATGTTATCTAATGCAAAAATATAATGACTGAGTATAAATAATGATGTAGGAGGACTGATTCTGACAGAGACGTCTTAAACTTGGCAACTTGTCATAACTTAAATAATGTGCATCATTTACTGTTGAATATGACAAAAGAGAATCCAACCATATTTCTCTAACACAGTATATGTAAATTCAGCCGATTTAATCATACGTTACAGGACCTTGTTCTACAGACTGAAGAAAATTGACAATTTATATATAGAAAGAGTATATGATAATACATTTCTTGGTGTGATTTTAAACCACAGAATCTGCTGGACACCACACAGAAAACATGTTAAAGCAAACCTGGCAAAGATTACAGCAATATTGAATAAATCAAGATATATCTTGGATAATAAATCAATGCATAATTTGTATAACACACTTATACTTCCCTCTTTGATTTACTGTGCGGAAATCTAGAGAAATACCTACAAAACCAGCCTACAGTCGTTATGTACATTATAAAAGAGAGCAATCAGAATTATCAATTGATGCTGGATATGGAACAGACAAATCCATTATTCTCAAAGTCACATATAATGAAGTTAATTGATTTGTATAAATTTAAGACAGCACAAATCGTGTTTAAAATCAATAAATCTACTAACATGTTTATGGAAGGACAGGGTGGGTATGAGTTAAGAGAGGAATCAAACTTCAAAAAGTATGTGGACCCTATCATACACCGGGCGCAATGCAAAACTCAGAGTTGCAGAGTAAGTTTTGAGTTGACAAAACCCGATAAAGCCAACCTGGTTAAGATCAGGTTCACTGGGCTCACAAAGCTCGATATAAACCTTCTCTCCCAACTCAAGAGTTTGAACCAGAGTTTGTGATTAAATCTGGAGCACGTGCACCTGAACGTGTGACACGTGCAGCAAACAGCCAATCACAGGGAATGTGTGAAGAGCATCAGCAAAGCTTCATTTGGATTCACTTCTCACGAGAGTCAGCGCAATTCACTTTTCTGTTGAAGATTAGAAGATGTCATTATTAAAAATATTATAAATTTAAATGCATTTACAAGGCAGGAATAAACACTTCTGCTGCAGCAAAAGTTTGGCAGCAGAAAGAAAATATGCCTATGCAATTTATACATACATAATTTATATGTCTATGAAATTATATGTCTATGCATTTTAAAAGTTGGATATATTAAAGCTTATCTAT
>NW_015626108.1:1652-1848 GCF_001515625.1 Sinocyclocheilus rhinocerous
CGAAAACTCACAGTTTTCTCAAACTAAACGTGAACTTACCTGGGTAAAAACTGAAACCGGCTTCGTGCTACAGGTCACAGGTGCCACGCAAGTGTTTTTTGCTAGTTTCAGTCCGACACAGTTATAATTTTCACGTCCAGGGCCACGTTGTGTAAATAATTATATATAGTATATGATGCAATTATATATAGCAATT
>NW_015626108.1:2654-3034 GCF_001515625.1 Sinocyclocheilus rhinocerous
TAAATTAATGCTTATGTGTCTGACTGTACACCTCAGCCTTAGAGTAATTATATCATAACGTAGGATTATGATTCATTTACATTTTAACATTATTTCTTAACAAATAGGCAGCATATTAAATCTAATGTAAACAATCAGAATATCATTGAGGTGATTATAGTGTTGCGTTCGTCAACGAAAGTTATGACTAAATATGGTCGTCAACGAAACTTTATTACGTGATGAAAACGAGACGAAAATGCGGGTCATGTGACGATGACTATAATTAAATGTATAATGCAATATTGTTGACGAATAAAAACGAGACTAAATGTGGTTTACAAAATAAAAACTATGCTAAAATGTCTCTTCATTTTCGTTGACCAAAACGAGACGAAACG
>NW_015626108.1:3427-3737 GCF_001515625.1 Sinocyclocheilus rhinocerous
GCCGAAAATGAGTTCACCGCTCAGGTTTCACTTTCACGTGGTGTGACGCTCTTCGTGTTATCCCGCTCTATGCGTGTGTGTATTATCCCGCTCTATGCATGTGTGTATTATCCCGCTCTATGCGTGTGTGTATTATCCCGCTCTATGCGTGTGTGTGTTATCCATAGACAGTATGGTATTATCCCGCTCTGTGTGTGTGTGTGTGTGTTATCCCGGTCTATGCGCGTGCGCTCCGCTCAGTCGCTCGCGGCCCATGTGAGTGCTCCACTCATATACCGTTCATGCTCATCGGAACAGCAAAGTCCACTCA
>NW_015626108.1:3970-5321 GCF_001515625.1 Sinocyclocheilus rhinocerous
GTAAAATAAATGTTGTAAATTCAAATCAGAGCGTCTTCCGTGTCTGGAATGGATGTATTCTTGAGTCTATAAGGTAACAATAATATAATAAGATAACTAAAATACAATTTTCATTGACTAAAACTAGACTAAATGTCATCAGTTTTCGTCGACTAAAACTAGACTTAAAATGCTCAGACTTTTAGTTGACTAAAACTTGATTAGACTAAAAAGAGTATGAACGTGACTAAAACTAATAAAATCTAAAATGACAGTTTCACACAAAGACTAGACTAAAACTAAAATTAAAACAGGCCGCCAAAAACAACACTAGGTGATTATAATTATAATTATTATCATTATAATTACAGTATCTGCCTCAGAAGATGTTTAGGTATAAAGAGAATTGTGAGACGGCGCTCTGATTTCTGTGAGCATTAGCATTGCGGGAATGTTGCTCTCCCGATGCATGCTGTCGCACGTCTTTCGGAGCTGGACGCGGACCTGGAGCTGCTAAGAGACCCGCCCTCCCTTCGACCCTGATTGGCCCTGGCCTGAACCTGACGGTATTAAACATACCAATCAAACTGAAGATGGCGGTGAGTATTACCCAATCAGAGGAAGAATAGCACAAGACTTCACAGAATACAGGTGGGATGGTTTGCATGAATGCTGCACAACTCGAAAATACGTGACAAACAGCGTCCCTTATTGCAGTACCGTTTCTAGGCATAGGCAAGCTAGGCGGTCGCCTAGGTCGCCACCAGCAGGAGGGGGCACCAATGAGCGCATGTACTGGTGCTACATTTTAGCAAGGTTGTGATAAGTGGCACGGCCAACCTGAAATAGGATTGCCGCCCCCACTGGATCCCCCAACATCATTGGGCTACAGTACTGTCATTCTGACGATGCATGTATGCCATTGGATCAGAGTACTGTCAATTACTGCTTAATTGTTGCATGCAAAGTTTGCATTTGGAGCACTCAACAACATCATTAGATCAATATCCCGGACACCCTTCTGAATAAACTGATCCAGCTCTCTGTGCCCACCTCCATCTGTCAGTGGATCACCAGCTTTCTGACCTACCACAGGCACAGATGACGAAGACTGCAACGGACTGTTAGGACAGCAGAAATAATCATTGGTGTGAACCTGCCCAGTCTTCAGGACTTGGACAACTCCAGAGTGAAGAAACGGGCAGGTAACATCATCAAAGACCCCTCTCACCCCGGACACAACCTGTTCGCACTGCTCCCTTCAGGCAGACGCTACAGACCTCTGCGCACTAGAACATCTAGGCATAAAAACTGTTTTTTCCCCAATGCCATCTCCAGCTTAAACAGCTAACACATGAATCATTACCTGTGT
>NW_015626108.1:5707-6128 GCF_001515625.1 Sinocyclocheilus rhinocerous
TTGAGGTAACAAAGGGTTTTATAGGTTTGACTGAAATAATGCAATAACTGACAAAACGTTTGAACAAAAAACAGATAAAGACAAAAAGTAGCCACTGATAATATCTAAACATGTATCCAAATCAAAATGAAATAAATGTATGTGTGATGACAATTTCTTAGAAACTAGGGATTGTTACATAGAGCTATACAGGCATCCAGTGGCTATAATGGTATTACAGATAATAAATTGTGCAAAATGTTTATCCTAACAGTCAATTTGCAAATAATGCATTCGGATTTGTGTAAATTACAACGCGCTGAATCTCCAAAAATTAGTGTTGTTCGTTACATGTTACATGTTCGTTACATGTTTCGTTGTATGTAATCTTATATTTTCTTGTTTGGGAGTGGGAGTGGGATGGGGGGGGGGGGGGGGGGCG
>NW_015626108.1:6571-12254 GCF_001515625.1 Sinocyclocheilus rhinocerous
CTAGGGCGTCAAAATGGCTAGAAACGGCCCTGCCGTATTGATTCAAAACGGGACGTGCTATTTAATTCTCAAGTGCGGGACGATTCCGTATTTTAAGGGACGGGTGGCAACAGTATACGTTCCCAATATGACTTTAGGGAGACGTTTCATTTTGGTTATTTTATGGTTCTTGTAGTCTTGTAGATGAAGCCAGCAAAACAAAAAAGTATTACCTTGTTTTTTTAAACAGGTAAATAAGGTAAGTTAACATATATTTTATACATGCCCAGCCTATATGAAATGCCAGTTGTCATCATTTCTGCCAGATGCCATGCCATGTTTATGATGGCCTTAAATCTAATATGTTTAATTAAAGAGATAATAGTTTAAGTAATAAATGTAACCTAAATACCAGGTATTTGTTTAAATATGTGATGTGTATTTTAATAATTATTTAGAATTGATAGGGCTCTACACTGCAACCATTTCATTCACATTTGTGATTTAAAATTACGTTATGCGACTGAAAAAAACATTTAGGTGCACCGGAGCGAGTGACCCGATCGAATCTCATGAATAGTTCTATAATAATCACAATAAAACATACAGCTCTCAAAAAATGCATCTAGGCCTACACTGAGCACAAGTGAAGTTTCACACTGTTTTTCATGCTGTAAGTCAACAGAGCAAGCATGAAAAGATGAATGTGAGCGAGAGGTTCAGGTAAACGTGTGCTGCTGTTTCTTTGTAGCCAAATTAACTGGAAAAGGGCTACTCAATTTGAATGATCAGAATCAGGTCCGAAATAAGCAGGGGACTGCAACCAAAAATAATAAAAATGCATCAAAATTTTGAGATATTCAAGTCAAGTCAAGTCACCTTTATTTATATAACGCTTTTAACAATACAGATTGTGTCAAAGCAACTGAACAGCATTAATTAGGAAAATAGTGTGTCAATAATGCAAAATGACAATAGTAAACACTAATTTTCCAGTTAAAGACAGTTCATCATTGAATTCAGTGATGTCTTCATTCAGCTCAGTTCAGTTTAAATAGTATCTTTGCAATCATTTGCAATCAAGTCAACAATATCGCTGGAAATGAAGTGATATTCAGGCAAAAATGACCCTGAGTTGTTTTTTTTTATATTTATGACACAATAAGAATTATTACGCAAGCAAAATGACTGTTTCCCTAACCTGTTCTCATGAAATGCGTATCAATTACACAATTTTAAGTTTGCATTTGGCGTGGTATTTATAAGCAAAATAGAGTTTTTGCGTGCATATCATACACAGAAGTTTGACGTGCATATAATATGCAGTTTTCGCGAGCAAATGATACTCGTTTTGTGGCGTACATATGATACAAAATTTTAGTACATAAAAGACGCACCTAATCCAAGCCTTTACCCTTACCCTAACCCTAACCTTAACTACATTGTATCAAATGTGTCACATGAAAAGTCGATTTTGCATATCAATACTACGCCAAATGCAAATCTAAAATGGTGCTATTGATATGCATTTCCATGAGAACGGGTAGGTTTCCCGAATATCAATGATTGAAAATATTGATCCTGACCGACAGTGAGAGGTCCGATATCTGGAAATCTGATCTTATTAACTGTGAGCAAAAGTCCAGATAGTAATTTGAAAATGTCTCCTGCACCCCTGGTCACCAGGCTGACAGTTATGGCTTGATAGTTTTACAATGATCCAGAGAGACTGATTGGTTTCCTGAGTAGAATGAGCCCACCTCCCATGTCTCTATGACAGTGTGTTGCAAGGTTATTCATACTTGCCTCTTATAATGGCAGTCAATGGGATCAGTTGCTAGATTGTTTTAAACGGTTACTAGTGTAAGGGTGGTTTTATTACAGTGGTTCAGGCTGTAGCATTGCCGAATGACTAAAAAAACGTTAACAGCACGATGGTATAAAACTGTACATTTCTTGTCTAATACCACCCAATGCTACTTATACCAAAGATGGAAATAAGCGCAGTTAGAATAGCAAAATATGTGGGAGAGCATTTCTAAATTGTGACTAAACTGTTTTGCAATATGTAGCTTGTTAACCAAATCAAAACTAGTTAGCACATAATTTGTAATTGAAATAGTTTAATATCAGTATTTTGTTATGGTTACACTTGAAGTAATTACAAAAAAAAATAAAATGATAAAAGCATATACCGTTAATCTTATCCAGCATTAGGGCTGGGCGGTATATCGAGTTTGTACGATATATCGATATATATTTTTATAAGCGATATGGTATGAGACAATACCGTTTATATCGATATACAGTAGTTTGATTCGAGCGCATCTGAAAAATATAGTGGAGGACCCAGACCGAGCTGCTGTGGAGAAAATGCATAATCCAATTTGTTCTAAACATGTGACAAGCTTTATATTAAGGGCTTTAAAAAAAACTCGTAAGATATAGAATAGTTTATAGTTTCATATTTTAAAGTGGCTTTGCCCTGATGCTCTGACAGAAAGGCTGCGTGTGCCGCTGACAGAGACACTACTCAGCTACTATAGAGAAGCATTGCTCACGGTGGACTGTCTGTCTGACAAAATTAAATTATATAATAATTTAGTCCTAATTTAAGAAGGCCTAAACCTGATATAGCTTAATTTTAAGCCACTTGTATTAAAGGTCATCTAAATGTGGCCTAATTTCAGTTAATTAATTCTTATTACATAAAAATTTCTCATATTTAATTTATATGTTACATTTTAAATTCACTCCTTAAATCATATAACTATGCCCAGACTGCAAAACTGACAAAAACGTGCATTACAAATATTTCTGGAAGTAAAAAGGAACTTATGTGTCAGTTTTATTTTTTTTTTTTTTATTTTCTTTTGGTGATAAGTTTCATATTGTGCAGAGTATTTCATTAAATATCCTTTTTGCTGCGTATATTTCAGTTTACTGTTCAGTTAGGGTTTGCAACAAATTACACATTTAATGGAAAAACATCTTGACACACATGTTTACGCATGTGCTGATTTGTGTAGCTCCTGTGGTATTCACCGAACCTTCTGGAACAAAAGCACCGGAAGATACAGCATGCATTAGGCGTGCAGACGCAATGCAAAATGAGTCACAGACAGGATGTGGCAGAGGTGACCGCCTATGAACTCTCTTCCTGTCCTGTCGCGGCTACGGAGGCCGCTTATAAACTTTTTTCCTGCCCTGAACCAGCCGAGGAGGCTATCTCGGAACTCTCGACTTGTTCTAAACCCGTCATGAAGGCCAATTATAGACTTTTGTCCTGTTCCGATCCAGCCGAGGAGGCTGCCTATGAACTCTCAGCCCTGACTGTCACAGCCAAGGACGCTGTCTGTGAATTTCCTGACTGTTCTGTTGCGGCTGCAAGAGCCATTCTGGAACTCTCAAAGCAGCCTGTTGCGACCGAGGCCTTAAATTTACTTTTTCCCTGCCCAGTTAACCAAGTCATGGCCATAGGGGCCGTTAACGAACCTTTTGTCTGCCCTGCTAGCCTTGTCACGAGCCCAGAGGGCACTAATACATTTTCTGTCTGTCTAAACATATTTTGAACTGTCTACCCATTCAGTGGTCACCAGGGAGACTATAGATTAACTTCTTGTGTTCCCTGCCTCGGCCCTTGAGACCGTGAATGCACTGTCTGTTTCCTGTTTTTCAAGTTTACCCAGGTCCCAGTTCCTGCTCCAGCCTGGTGGCCTTCTAACTCGCTCTGGTGGTCTTTTGTCCCGTCTGCTCCGCCCTGGTGGGCTTCTGTTGCGTCTGTTCCGTCGTGGAGGCCCATCTGCTCAGCTGTGGTGGTCCTCAGCTCCCCCTGCTTCGCCAGCTCCACCCTAGCTCTCTGCTCCGCCCTGGCTTCCTGCTTCGCCGATTCTGCCTTGGTGCTCTGCTCTGCCAACTCTGCCTCAGTCCCCGGTCTCTCCACTTCCACGTGGACCTGGCCCTCCATCCCTCCCCCTGCTTCGCCAGCTCCACCCTAGCTCTCTGCTCCGCCCTGGCTTCCTGCTTCGCCGATTCTGCCTTGGTTCTCTACTTTCCCTAAAGTCACCACGGACTACATTTACCATCATCCATTGCACTGATTGCACACAGCTGTAACCAATCGCACACCCTACATAAGCCATGGACTTCCTCTCTCTCACTGTCGAGTACTGTATGTGCATATCGCTAGTCCATGATAGCTACGTTACGGAGCCTGCTTTAAGTTTCCTAGTTTTAGATTAGTCTTGCCTTGTCTGTTTTCTCTGTTCTGATCATTGCCTGTGTATTTCGGATTATTCTTTCGTCTCGCTCTGTTTGGATACTGTTTACCCCTCACCTGAATCATCGCCTGTGTTTCGGAATTACCCTTTGGATTACCCTGTTTGAACTTTGTTGGCTGGAGATCGACCCCACGCCCGTTCACTGGACTATTCTTGTGTCTTGCCCTCAATATCTCTGTTTGCCTTCGTCTGACCATCGCCTGTGTTGACCACGTCCTTAAATAAAGCTTGCGAATGGATCCGCATGTCTCATGTCTTGTTTGCCTGTAATACATAAATTTTATATTTTTTACAACATTAAAGTGCGCTTTTTTTTAGCAAAATGTCAAATGTAATCTTTATAATAGAAGATACAATACAATTTTTAAGAGACAGTGCGATCTTCATATTTATAATAGTCTGACACCTTAACAAGTGACAGCTTAATTGATGATGTAAAGCCAATAGTTAAAGTTAATGTTTTTGTTCTTTAAAAGACTATAATTGTCAAAAGACATGGCTAAACGTGAGACTGCATGTATCATGATGCTGCATTATTCTGCTTGTTAAAAAAATATTGATGCAAGTATAACTTGGAAGCATGAGCATGTGTGTGTGATTCGTGCGCATGCATCTCAGTCAGAGCGGTATCACATGTCAAGTTCGTAGAGATTTACTCAGTTCATTTTAAATTCTCATTTCTCTCTAAAATGGGTCTAACCATCGATATTACCTAAGAAGAGCAAATAAATTCACTAGAAATCCACGCTTATTCAATAATGTACATGTAGCCTATTGCATGGGCGGAATTATCCTTAAGTTAAGTCAGCCATTATTATCTCCATCATCTACCGCTGTCCTGTTTGCCCTTTTCCTCCTCTTCTTGCATTTGTTACCACTTCTGGCTGCCGTACAGATAAGTTGTCTTCATGTTTAACAAATCAAATAGGCCTAATGCATTTTCTACAGCACCACGAGTAAGCGCGGTACAAGTTTGAAAAAAGTGGCCGACATGTCAAAAGCACAAGCGTAACGAGAGAGGGGGCCCTCTTACGGGGATGCCCAGATATTGCTGCATTATAATAATATTAACATTTCTGATGGTTTAAATGATCAGCCCTCAGGGTTCCCCTTAAAATGTGGGGCCCCAGGCAATTGCCTGCCTTGCCTGCCCTATTGCGACGCCTCTGATTATAGAATAATTATATATAGTATATGTAGATAGCATTCAAAATTTGGTTGGGCGGAGCGTGTTTAGCTCCCGCGCGAGCTGAATGCATGTTGCACGTTGTGACGCGGTGAGAACATGGAAAGGACCTGACGGGAAATTTCTCCATATCAGTAATTTCCTTTTGTTTATATAGGAAATGTATAGTGTGGATCTGTCTGCAGTTATTGAACAGATGGTTTATATCTTGTCCTTCTCAGATAACCACATTATACTG
>NW_015626108.1:12348-13223 GCF_001515625.1 Sinocyclocheilus rhinocerous
TCCGGCTTGAAAAAAAAAATAAAAATAAAATTCTCGTCCCGCATCCACAGATTCCAGCATACTAGTTATGCCAACATCGAGGGGATGCATGAGAATGGTTATGAGAAGATGCCCCCTGTTGAAGACGCTGACCTGCTATCTCTCCATTGGGGAGACATCTTCTCTTAAGGCAAGGCAGCAGGTGAGGCTGCAGTCTTATTGCACACCATGGTGGTGCTTCAGGCTTTTCAGGCTGATCTGCTGAAAGACCTGGATAAAGGCAGGGTCTATCCCCTGATGAGGTGGCTGAGTTGCGTCGCACCACGGATCTTGCTCTCCGTGCCGCTAAGCAGGCCGCCACTGCCATTGGCAGAATGGCAGCCATGGTGGTTATGGAGAGACATCTGTGGGTGAGTCTGGTGGTTATCGGGTTGAAAGAGAAGGGCTTTCTTCTTGATGCGCCGGTTTCCCCTTCTGAGCTTTTCGGCAGTTCCGTCGTGACGGTGGTCGTTAGGTTTTTAGGAGGCCAAGACGTGCTCGGCTGCCTTTAAATCATTCATTCCACAAGGGTCCAGGCTTTGGACTTCGCCTCCAGCCTATATCACGAGCCTGAGTCATGCGCGGGAATCATGGTTGGTGAGTACGATCCATTTTTATCTACTCTACTGCTAGTTCTTGTGTATTTGATGCTAGCCTTTCTCTGTGCCGCTACACGGACCTGTTCTGTTTTTCTGACTTTAGGTTTGACCCACCTGCTAAGTCAGGACCTCCTGCTGTTGACCGATTACAGTGATGGTTTCACTCATCGGTTCTGGTTCCAGGCTGGTGATAGCCCTCATCTTCGGCTTGGACACGCAGCCTGGGCTTCTGAGGAAGTCTCCCAGCATCAGGTCCCC
>NW_015626108.1:13234-14149 GCF_001515625.1 Sinocyclocheilus rhinocerous
AGCTGTGCATTCATTGAATGAGCACTGTGCGATGTCCGAACTGATTGCACTATATTTTATGTATAATCGTTTTCTTGAATTAATTTTAAACCTCTTAAATCTATTTTTTTTATCATTTTCAAAGTTTTTACATTCCTTGTTTTATTGTTGTGATTATGTTTTTCTTTTCTTTTTGTAAAGCACTTTGAATTACCATTGTGTATGAAATGTGCTATATAAATAAACTTGCCTTGCCTTGCCTAAAGTGTTCCCAATTTTTCCCTTAGGCTATACCGTTTCTGCGGTGTGCGCTGTTTTTATGTCTCATCAAAGATGGAAAGTATGGAGTTGTGTGCAGCATAGAGTAAAACACAACCCCTCCACAGTTTATTCATAATAAGTCTGACCTGGCTCATGCAAACATGCAAATTAAATGTCATAAGTGGCTTACTTCCATGAGTTGGATTGTTTTACACCAATTACCAGCTGCACCTGAGATCACTTTCGGGGACACATTTTTCCCCAAACTATAGCTACTAGGCATGGGCCAGTATGATAAGTTGACGGTATGATAACCTTAAGCAAAAATATCAATGGTTTCACGGTGATTGGGATCACAGCTCTAAAATTACTTATTTTTAAATGTCTGGGTAAAAAAATAAAAATAAAAATTCAATTCAATTGAATATGTTTTATTTTTAAAGGGGTCCTATTATGCTCTTTTACAAAGTCTTGATTTTGTTTTGGGGGTGTACTAGAACATGCTCTCATGCTTGGTGGTTTGAAAAACGCATTATTTTTCACATAATTTACATTATTAAAACACATTTCTCCCCATCCTGGCACAAACGGCTCGATTAGTTCCGGCTTTGATGAACTTCTTCATCGTCTCGTCTGATGCACTCAACCAAGCGTTCTAACCACAACCTCGCCCCT
>NW_015626108.1:15022-15352 GCF_001515625.1 Sinocyclocheilus rhinocerous
AAAGTATATATATATATATATATATATATAAATGAATACTACCACTACTACTACTACTAATTATTATTATTGTTGTTGATGTTAGTGAACGTTCCATTTGATCATTTTCCAAACATTATGGGAAAGTTACTTTTGAATGTTCTCTAAACTATCTGAAACTGGTAATTATTAAAAATGTGTTAAAAAATGATTTATGCTAATATTTTGAGAATGTTATTAACAGATAACTTTAAATTATTTTCTATTAAAGTTACTTGAAGTGTGTTTTTTTCATAACTTTGAGAAAGCCTGTTAGCCGAGAAGCCAAAAATAAATAAATAAATAAATAAA
>NW_015626108.1:15398-16901 GCF_001515625.1 Sinocyclocheilus rhinocerous
TAAAAATCTAACTTAAATGTAAGTACCAATGTTTTTGTGCTAATATTTTGAAAACATTATAACCAGATAACTTTCTATAATAATTATACAACATAAATAATTATTATTAATAAAATAATTATTATACAAAAATAAATCAGTGTCAAGGATCAAACAAGCACACAGATTAAACGAAGAAAACTGTTACATTTATTAGAGATTATGGGATAACATGAAGAGCATGCCTTCGGGGTGGCACAGGCCAAAATAACAAACAAAAAGAAAAATAATTAAATAAACTAGTTGGATAATAAAATAAAAATATAACAAAACTTACATAACTCCCTAACGAAACTAGCCCAAACAAATGCACAAAATAAAAAGGCAGGGCACCCTTTCACTCTGTTTTCCAGTGTGTGCTTTAACATCAAAAAATGTGAGCACTAAGTTTTAATCAAAATAACATTCGTTTGAAGCAAGTTTGATCGTCGGCCAGAGGAGGAATCCAGGAGCTCTCGACCCACGATCACATCAACAATGAGCTCTACGATTGCTGCCGGCGGCATTCTTAAATAGATCCCGCCTTAATAGAGCGACCAATAACGCACCAACATCACATCTTCATGCAACCTATCAAAGGACAAACAAAGGGGAAAAACAAGAGAGAGAGAGAGAGAGAGAGAAAGAGAGAGAGAGAGAGAGAGAAAGCAACGCATTGCAGCAAAGGAAAATGCGAGAAACGGTCGTAACATTCAGGAATAATGTTCATAACTTTGAGAGAAACTTGCTAGAATGCCAAAGTTCTAAGAACATTCCCTGTTAGCTGGGATGGAGGCAGTTTATGAATTTTTCAGTCTAAAATTTACTCAAAAATGCTCAAGCACCTAGAGTCTGCTTATGTAACTCCAGTTCCCTGACATGTGGCAGGGTCATGTGTCATTGCTCTGTTAGGATTACACTTCTATTGGAAGTGTCAGCCCTCCTCACCGATGTATTACCTAATAAATCATTTGAGTGACAATCTAATCTTGCATTCAGCTCATTTAAACATTGTCGCAGACCCATGAGAGAAGCGCTGACGAGCGTCTTTGATGTCGGGGGTGTAGATGGCCGATAGCCCCTTACCAACGCGCCGCAGCTGCTCAATAAGACAGGTTTTTGAAGCAGGTTCAGTCATCTCAGCACTCTCTGCTTTTCTACCGCTGAACGTCCCTGGATGTTCACTGGGAGGAAAGATAAGACTGATTCAAAGCCTGCGGCAGCCTCAGGTCTCTGTGTGTGTTCACAAGCACAAAAAAACATCTGCAGGTGTGTGAGTTCTTGCACATGTAAGTTTACTTTGTTTTCAATCAAGTGTACTTTTAAATAGGCTGAATAAATGTGAAAGAAGTATATTTTAGCATACTTTCAAAAAGAGCACTTATTATGGAAATAATGCACTTCAAAAGAATATACTTAAGTGTGAACTGAATGTAATGTTTTGGACACTGTTATTTGCAATGCAATTAAAATGTGTTATACTTT
>NW_015626108.1:22025-31515 GCF_001515625.1 Sinocyclocheilus rhinocerous
TAAAGGTTTGTCTGTCCTCTTTCCATTTAAAATTCGAGGCAACCACTGCATTTTAATCATGATCCAAACAAAGATGCTGCATACATGCAACATGAGCAGTTTTTAATCTAAATTACATTGTATAATTTCGAAATTTTAAGCAAAAACAGAATGGTTTGACTTCAGTTTTGTGAAACTATACATAAAAAATATTTGCATGAAACAGAAACAGCATACGAGCTGAATGAGACGCAGACTCACTCTCTGCCAGCAGGTGGCGCTTAATGCGTTTCCTTGGTTTCCGCTGTAAACAAAGCAGCACTGCACTTATGAACTTTATTTAATATGCATTATACAGAGGCAAGATGAAAAGAAGAAATACCATCTTACATATTTAATACATTTAAACACATTTATTTTTAAAGGTTACTACTATTTATTACTACTTATTAAAATACACTCTTACGTGAAAACTTGTAAACTTCATGACCTTGAAATGTTATTTTAATTTATTCAATCATGTGTCTAATAATTATTTTTCATTATAATAATTTAAAATTAATAAAAACAACTGACTCCTGTAACTTCTGAAGATGAACTCTTTTCTCTTTTGTCGAATGTGTTCAGTTAAATGAGTTCACATCCCAAGAAACTCACATTGAAATGATTACTTCTTGTTTGCACAGCATTATTGTTGTTTAGACGCAGTACCCGGGACTGACTCCAGCGGAGCAACAACGCAGGTCATTATTGTATCCTGCTCATGAATTCTTCATATGGAGCAATACTCCACTCAATACTGCCCATGAAATATGGATGAACTCTTTTCATTTATTAAGGAGTCTAAATATATTTTGAATTGAGATATAAACTCAGAACTGCAAGAAAAATGTCTGAATGGTGAGATAAAAAGTTGCAGTTACCTAATTCTGTGGCAGAATAAAATAAAATAAAATATGAGATGTAAACTCATAATTTCAAGGAGAAAAATTAAAAATAAAGAATTCAACCCTTGACACATACATACCCTGGAAATGCAATTGCCATTGGCTAGTAATTGCTGTTGTTGTTGTTGTTTACTCACTAGTTATTATATGGTAGCATTATATTCCAAGTCTTCTGGAATCATATGACAATCTGTGTGAAGAACAGACCAACATTCCTGCTGTTATACACAAATATCTTCCCATCTGCCAGATCTCTCAAATCTAATTTGTGCTGACTATTATCAGTGAATAATGATTTAAATCTCATCTGTTCCTCACACAAATCTACAAGAGCAACTTGGGTGGATTAAAATCTCCAAAACCCATTGAATAGACACATTCCGATGATCACATTCAGTCCTGATTAAAAGCGTAATTAGTAACACTTTCTATGAAGCCCTTATTATAAGGGTATTCTTAAGGCATTATAATGAATGCACAATGCATTATAAAAAAAAATAATAATAAAAAAACGTAAATATTACTTGAAAAAATATGTGGTATAATCTCATATATAATAATAAGAACAGTTTTAATGCATTATAATACTTACTTATTTGTGGTTATAGCTTTTAAAAGTATGATGATTTATAACACACAATGAAAATGTTGCATCCGCTTAAGTTTCAATGAATTATATTTCCCATAGTTGTCATTTATTATAAGTCTCATAACTTGCCATTGTTTAAGACCAACCCTAAACTTAACCTCTACTAATCTAATACTACTAGAGTCTACTTATACTCTAAAGAGAGTTAGTTGACATGTAGTTGCAAAGTTGCTTACAGTCAATAGACTAAGGGGACCATCAAAATTAAATGTAATGTAATATCAAAAAACAAAATAAACAATGTCATGATATGAGATAATCCATTATAAATTAAGTGGATTTAATATGGTATTAATTGTGAGTTATAAATAGGCATACTCTTAAAAGTTGTAATCCCAAATGCGTAAATATTATGATGTATGATAATTGTTATGATTATTTATGGGATTATACAACATATTATAAGCATTATGCATTAATTGTAATGACTTAAGAATACCCTTATAATGTGTTATAAATACGGGCTTCATAGAAAGTGTTAACGTGTAGTTTTATTTACACACACTCTTGATTACAGTAAGTATGTATTACAGTAATTTGACTAAGTGGAGACTGTGGCTAAAAGATATAGAGGAACTTGACAAAATAGAGCAGAGGTCACTCATTAGCAGACCACAGTCCACATCCAGACTTTCTCATAAAGGAATATAATAAATATTTATCCACAGGCAACACAGAAGCTGCATTTGGAACAGCATTCTGTGTATGTACTGTATAGCAGTGGTGACTTGTTTACAGGGCCTAAAACTAACTTTTTGCCACACCTGCCAATGGCCGGTGACATGATAAAATTTACCGGCCAAATAATTTTTCTACCGGACGTGAATTTTGCCACACCTGCCAATGGCCGGTGACATGATAAAGTTTACCGGCCAAATTTTTTTTTTACCGGCCATGAAACTCTTTTTGCAAAAACAGACAGTTATTACTACTACAATAACTAAACATATTTACAATGTTTTTGTCATGCTGGTGCATTTTCCCTCAAATGTACCTATTAATTATAGCCATTCAACATTACAGTATAATTGAAAGCCATTATTTTTAACATTTAATAGGCTCTGAAATATATAACAACTTTTAATTTAAGTGATTTTAAAACAATCTTCACATAAACTATATTATATATGCATAAACTATACATATTAATCTTTATTCAAGCTATAAAAGTTAATTAGCGACTAGAACAGTCCAAGGATTTCTCTTTTTCTTTTGTTCTTTGATTTACATCAATGACAGACTTCAGCAGGTTTCACTTTAAAATCAGCCCTGTCTCTTTAAAACCTGATGCCTATAATAATAGATGCATTTAGCAGACGTTTTTATCCAAAGCGACTTACAGTGCATTCGGGCTGGTTGACGGATGACTTTTAGGTGATCACACAGATGCTGTCTGTGAAAGAAGAATCACAATTAGGCGATGTAACCACACAAATCTTTCTGTGCTCATATAAAGGTGATAAATATTAATACGCATGTCCCCAGCTCCTCGGATCTTAAAACCAAAACAATTAGCTAAGTGAAGCAACTGTCTGATCATTTAAGGCAAATTAAGTGGATTTTGTACCTGGTAAAGCTTGCACCATCTTTCCAAATTTAACAGAAGTCGCTGTATGCCTCACATTATGTTTGACCAATGTGCTGCTTCCTTTCAAATGACAGAATCCATCATCGCTGACAAATGGAAACATTAAATGAGGCACATTTGCTTGGGTGCCGCTGTGATGGGCGCTGGGTGTTACACACATTCTTGATTACAGTAAGTATGTATTACAGTAATTTGACTAAGTGGAGACAGTGGCTAAAAGATATAGAGGAACTTGACAAAATAGAGCAGAGGTCACTCATTAGCAGACCACAGTCCACATCCAGACTTTCTCATAAAGGAATATAATAAATATTTATCCACAGGCAACACAGAAGCTGCATTTGGAACAGCATTCTGTGTATGTACTGTATAGCAGTGGTGACTTGTTTACAGGGCCTAAAACTAACTTTTTGCCACACCTGCCAATGGCCGGTGACATGATAAAATTTACCGGCCAAATAATTTTTTTACCGGACGTGAAACTCTTTTTGCAAAAACAGACAGTTATTACTACTACAATAACTAAACATATTTACTGTTACGGGGCTGACAAGACGTGAGACGTGCGGATCCATGTGCAAGCTTTATTAAAAGCAGAGGAGGTCAGAAATTTCTCTTTTTCTTTTGTTCTTTGATTTACATCAATGACAGACTTCAGCAGGTTTCACTTTAAAATCAGCGCTGCCTCTTTAAAACCTGATGCATATGACGCGGATCTGACACACATCCGATTTTCTCCCAACTCTTTACAGTCATTTAAGACTTTATAACCCATTTAAGACTACATTTGCATGGTAACTCGTCAAAACCGCGCATTTTGACATAGTTGTGTGTGTTTTCGTCCGTTGAATCGCTACTGGTGAGCTGTCTGAAGCGGCTCAGCGTATGCGTACAGCCGAACACGCAGCCTTTCAAACTATACTTCACTGCACCGTTTAGGCGGCGTAACCCAGGCATGTGTCGCCCGCGGATCTGACACATATCCGATTTTCTCCCAACTCTTTACGGACTTTTAAGACTTTATAACTCATTTAAGACTACATTTGCAAGGTAACTCGTCAAAACCGCGCATTTTGACATAGTTGTGTGTGTTTTCGTCCGTTGAAGCGCTACTGGTGCGCCGTCTGAAGTGGCTCAGCGTATGCGTACAGCCGAACGTGCAGCCTTTCAAACTTTACTTCACTGCACCGTTTAGACGGCGTAACACCAGGTATGTGTCGCCGCATTCTCGGGTTATGAAGAAAAAAGAAGGGAAAAGTTAATCTTCCGAAATGAAGCAGTAAAATCTTCTCAGGTAAAAGTTATTAGAACCGTGTCTAGGGACAAGTTGGCCATCACACTGCTCTGACCTTTTCAGTCCGTTTGTATCCTATTATTTGATTCGCTCTTGTCACTTATGATAGAACAGCTAATCACGATGATCTTGTCATCAGAAAATATTATTTTATTCGCTTAAGTCAGAAACAGCGAATCTCTTTAAAAACTGGCTGCTGTTTTCACTCTGTTGCATTGTTATAATTCGTAAAAGAACCCGCCAACTGGCGACTGACACTGTTACATGGACTCGCCAACGCTGATTTTTAAAAGAAGGGAAAAGTTAATCTTCCGAAATGAACAGCAAAATCTTCTCAGGTAAAAGTCGCCAACTGGCGACTGACACTGTTACATGGACTCGCCAACGTTGATTTTTACTCGCATTTGGCGCTTGGCGAGTGTTAATTTTAGGCCCTGCTTGTTTAACTGACCATTTTTCCACCTGATGTAACCAAACAAAAGATTCATCAAGCATGGGGAAAACAATAATACAAACAAACTAACAGCCTGTAAATAGCCTGTCACTAATCAGAAAGTGCAACTGAAAAGAATAATGCTTTTTATTTTATGCTGTTATTACGGCATTCTCTTTTTAATGTACTACAATACACAGAGATGCAAATAGTGTCTATTGGTACTATTTACACAATGTGGAAAGAGAAAAGAAAAGAAAAAGTTATTTACATGAATCACTGTTTTCACTTTAAATAAATAAATAAATAAATAAACAGTTGTTTAATAGCTTAGATATATGGACTTTTGAAATATAATAATAATAATAATAATAATAATCAGTTACTCAATTAATATTAAGTCAGACCAGACAGACTGTCATTCATTCTATTAGTTAAGGCTTTATCAAGTCAAAATCAATGTGTGTGTGTCTGTATACATACATTTATTTTATTATGTTTTATGCTCTCCTATATTTTATTGTATAAAAAGGTGTTGTTTATTATATGTGCCTTTCTGATGGCAAGAAAAAAACAAACAAACAAAATAAAACAAATAAAACATAATGCGTAATCGCTTCACTGTTGCATTATTTCAACCCAGCTGTGAATCTGGAGCTAGACAAAAGCTAGTAACATCAATGCACGTCTGCAACCCTATGAGTGGAACAGCAGGCTGCTCTCAGTGAGAGAGAGATCTATGTGATGTTAAAGTTTATCAGCATCTGAGTCCAGACAGGCGGGTATACTGATAACTCTACTGACATCAGCAGTTTATCAGCACTCCTTCACTGGCATATGGAACTGGCAGCTGCTCTTCTAGCATGTCCATCAATTACATCTGAACTCTCCCAATCTTTATCCAATCAGGAAGAGTAACAAGGTAGAGAGCTTTAACCCTTCGACACATCTTTGAGGGCAAAATCAGTGCCTTCAGCGAAGACACCTCGCCTGGTGTGAGAGAGTTTGCTAACATCTCTCTTCTACTGGGGGCATCTTCACATATCCAAACATGCGCAGACCCTGCACATTCGCATTACTGGAATGTTGCCAAGGGAATATGTTAGCCGAATATGGGTTCGCAGGACTTAGACACATCGATGTCAAGTTGTGCGAGGAAGTGAAGGCTCATGAGGAAGGGAACCAAATTTTAGGAGGAAGGGAAATATGGCTATGCCCCACCAGAAAACGCTCATCCAATGTACTGGGAGTGACTTTCTGCTCTGCTCTTAATCCTAATCTGGCTGCAGTGTGGACCATAAACTCCAATAAATCCCCCTAGGCAGGGCTGGCAGAAGGGGTGGAATCACTGAATGCATCACCCACAACATCAAGTTCCACAGGAACTGGATGCCGCCAGCAGTATGCTCTCCTCTGGATTAGACAAAGTCCTCTTATCAGTTTCCTGATCCAGAAGGAGAGCACTCACATCATCTTGAGAAGTCTGAGAAATTGACATACCACTCCCGAACTCTTTTGCCATCTCCACCTGCGACCCCCAAAAACGCAGCTTCCCATCCCTCGAAAAGGGCCCAGCAGCAACGGAGCTTTTTCACTGTGAATGTATCACAGTGCAAACATACAGCCTCCTCAAGTGCTAAATGCACATGCTCGTGTAAATGACATTACACGGCAGCACACACTCCCTGAAAGCTCTGGCATGAAAATCCGTATTCATCAGTTGCAATTCCAAATACCAGCGGCTCCTGAAGACAAAAAAAGCTGACGATCTTTGATGCAAGTGCCCTTTTATACACACAGGCATCATACCACTGCCATCAGCCAACGTTCTACACACACTTCAGATACCGGTTGGACTCCCACAGTATCAACAGCATTAGAGTTCCCTAGAACGGGAACCCTAAAATACTCAAACTCACAATTTTAGTTATTGTTAGAGATCAGAAACTCCCCCACTGTCTATGAATCTAATAGCTGGTAAAGCCTATTCTCTATCAGTAGGAAAAAAGAGCTTCTTAAGGTGTAATTGGGCGTCTGGAGGAAGTGTAGCTTTTGGTATAAATCACATAAGAGGGTTTGCTGCCTTCACATAAATAAACAAGGCCAGTCTCCTGTGTCTGCCATGGTTCAGGTATTCAAGCACATCAAAATGTGATCAATAACCAAAGCCTGCTCTCCATATGAACTAGATAAAAAGCCTCTTGCTACTGGCATAATCAGGTCTCGGCTACCCCGTGCAGCCCTCTGTAACCTGTTCGTGATACTCTCGCTGAGGAGGAGAACGAGTGGATGCATGTTAGTTGATGTTTTTAGGAAACATCACTGAATCCATGTGTTCTGCTGGAGGGCAGTGCTGCATATGCTGCTTTAGCTCTTATGTGCATTTAATTCTTGCACTATCGAGAATGAGCTGGTGTGGGAGTCTGAATTTGTAATTAAGCACTAAATTACAAAAGCAGAAATTTTAAACATGTAAAATATTTCCTTCAGGAGTTCTCTAGAAATATAAGAACTCGATACTAATACGCATTAAACCAGCAAAACAAAAATACGACAGGAGCAGTTTCATTGAGAGATGTTGGTGAACTAACCTCCATGATGCTGCAAGTGACCTGCACTGTTTGCCGCATGCAACATACAAACGAATGAACAACAGCTGTCAGCCTGTGAATAAATTTTTATTTTTAATATATAGTTTTTAAAATAATAATAATAATAATAATAATAATAACAACAAAACGATAAACTATGTATGCCCCCCTCCCCCCCACACACAAAAAAATGGTGAAATAGTATTTTTTAATTAGATTCTATGTTATATCAATACACATATACAAATAAATAAACAGGGGAAAGCTGAGATAAATATGATGCTCAGCTAAGGTAAAAAACAAACAAACAAAAAAACTTCTTAATCCTCTTCTCCCTAAATAACAAGTACGCAGTTGATTAAAATAAAATCAGTAGATTAGATAACATTGCAATTTTATTTTTTGTAAGGGGGAAAAAAACCCATAAAACATTAACATTTATGAATTTAACAGATAGCATAATTTTTGAGTTTGTAACTGCATTATGTAGATACGTAGAAATAATGTATAAAACAATTATTCTTAGTTACAGTTAAAAATTAACCTTTACAATAATGCTTACTCTGAATGTATAACCTCCAGTATATTTTAGCCAACCTCCATCTGAATCTTGGCTGAAAAACTGTAGCAACACATTCTGCGATTGCCTTATCCATAAAAGAAAGCAATGTTGCCTTAGAATTTGATCAGGTATCTTAGACCCACAAATCCTGACCTAAAAAGCTGCCTATAGTCCCTCATTAGGGTTTAGAATAGAGTTGATGTTTGTTGTGTAAGAGAGAATACGTTATGGGAGCTGCATCTCTTAATAGTTATTTATTTATAGTCTCTGGGAGTCATTTGCCAGTCAACATAACTATTTGTGAAATCACTGAGGACACTAAACGGCTCCTATTCGCTTGTGTTTCTTGTTGGGGTCATTTGTACTCACTGTGGTGTCTGTGTACTTGACACAGCACTACGGTACTTGACATTAGGTTCTTATATTGGACCCCTAAGATGATAGACAAAAAAAGTGCTTAAAGACTTCAAATATACTGTACCTCTAAAACTTACCCTGCAGCGTTTGAGCTCCAGTAGCGAATGATTCTTCAAATCATGTTTGTTGTTGAGGAGATTGTGCTTTTATTTACTAACTGGTCAGATACATCATTTTCACCTGCTGGACCATGAAACAGGTGGAAAAATAGGAAAACAAATCACAGAGTATGTTAATAATCATTAACACTAAACTAAGCATTAACATGGTTGCACGAAATGCAATTATTTTCATCAGTAAATCCAATATATGAATACACAATAACACACAAACAATATTTTCTGCAAAAGCAATGGAAACATCCAGCCATTCAACCTACCTAAATATAAAACAGGTAATTTCTCCAATTATTTTTGCTGATCTAAAGCTGCTTATAATCCGAAGAGTATCTACTGCATCATGCTGTCTTCCAGGATGTTTACTTTTCCTCTGGTCTCCTTCTGGGATACATTTCCTTTTGTGCAATGTGTCTTGTTTGGTTCTCCAAGCATCTGTCAAATCTCACCCGGGATTAGAAACACTGTATATGTACACACGGCGTGCTCTGAGATTTCTTGAGGCTTTTTCTTCTTCAATAATTTTTATTTTTTTTCTCCCTCCACTCCAGACCAGTGTTTGAGAAACAGCCAGAGAACATTACTGTCATGCATGGAGCACAGGAACAGACCACATGGCAAAGGACGATGCTTATGTCTCGATATTGCATGAATGAAAGAGAAGGTCAACATGTTCACTTCTGTTCTGACCATTTGTGACCCTGGACCGCAAAACGAGTTATAAGGGTCAATTTTTCGAAATTGAGATTTATACATCACATAAAAGCTGAATAAATAAGCTTTCCATCGCTGTATGGTTTGTTAGGATAGGACAATATTTGGCCGAGATACAACTATTTGAAAATCTGGAATCTGAAGATGCAAAAAAAAAAAAATCTAAATATTGAGAAAATTGCCTTTAAAGTTGTCCAAAT
>NW_015626108.1:34618-54092 GCF_001515625.1 Sinocyclocheilus rhinocerous
ACTTAGGAAAAAATAGGATACTTCCATTTCCAAAATGCCAGTGATGAGGGTGATTAGAGTTAATAAAAAATTTTTTTTTTGCAATAATATATATGTGAGCCTGGAGCACGAAACCAGTCATAAGGGTCAATTTTTCGAAATTGAGATTTATACATCATATGAAAGCTGAATAAATAAGCTTTCCATTGATGTATGGTTTGTTAGGATAGGACAATATTTGGTGAGATACAACTATTTGAATATCTGGAATCTGAGGGTGCAAAAAAATCTAAATATTGAGAAAATTGCCTTTAAAGTTGTCCAAATTAAGTTCTTAGCAATGCATATTAGTAATCAAAAATTAAATTCTAATATATTTACAGTAGGAAATTTACAAAATATCTTCATGGAACATGATCTTTACTTAATATCCTAATGAATTTTGGCATAAAAGAAAAATCAATCATTTTGACCCATACAATGTATTTTTGTCTATTGCTACAAATACACCCCAGCGACTTAAAACTGGTTTTGTGGTCCAGGGTCACATTTGGATGGATTGGTTTGGTTTGGCTTTGTTTGTTTCAGGACTGTTTTCTTTACACTGATTGTTTATGATATTTCACATGCATATCTGAAATGTTTACATACTGTTTCGGCTTGTGTTGTAAACAAATATTATAGTCATAGGTTTTTATTTTCTTAAAACTTGCATTTTGGGTCTTTGCAAAGATCATCAGTCTTGCCAGATGATACATCAGCTCGTATGGTGGCAATTATAAAACAATTCAGAAAGAAAATGATGGTTTTGACTAAAGCGTTACTTTAGTTCACAGCAGTGGTGGCACATTGATTTCATTTAACATAGTGAGAGCAACAAATACATTTTCTTATCAGAATACATCTTGCACAATGTTTATTTCACTCAAAAATAAAACTGTCATCATTTACTCAACATCTTGTTGTTCCAAACTTTTTTTTTTTATTATTTCTTTGGAGGAGCACAAAAGTACATGATTTTTTATAAAATAAAACAGTGACCAGATTTTAGAAATTTCAGAAATTACACAAAACATGTGAATCACACATATTCACTTAAAGGGGACATAACATACACAGTTTTGGGCAATCTCATGTTAATCTTGAGGACCTGTATATTAGTACTGCATCCTTCATATCTCCAAAGAGTCTTTAGTTTTATCAGATTCCTAAAAGAAAGATACAGCCTTACGCTTCTCTCCGAAAAGAGCCGAGCTCCTGGAGCTGTGCCGACGGCAGAGCTAAAGAGTCGCGAGCACTTGTGGGCCGATTGCCAACAAAACACAGAAATGTGATGCAGTTTTACTTACCATTTGCGGTTCCAGTTCATGAGCGGGATCTTTTATCACTTGGACCGCTCCATCTTTCAGTATCAAATGATGTGTAAATCCAGCGTCGAACTGGGCCTTGTTTACAAAACATTCGTCACCGAAATGACGGGAACAAACAAACAGACTTGTGAAACTCTGTTGCTGTCCCCGAAAAACAAACCGCATCCACTGTTCACGTAACGCTGGGTTCTTTGGGAAGCTAAACAAGGTTATCTTTCCCTCACAACCAAAAGCACAATTCTTTTAAGACATTCTTCTCGAGTAAATCTTGCACATTTTTACACAAATTCTGATTACAGAGCAGACTATTGGTTAATAAAGACTTATTTTCATGCGGTTCCTTGTACAATAATATTTTATGAGCTCAAAGCACTTTTACCATAGTGCATAACTTGTAAACTAATACTGTACATTTTAATGTTTGCATCACATAATTTGCTCCATACATAAGGCTTTTCTGGTGGGGTAAACTTTCTCGGTAGCGCACCTGGTACAGTGTTGCACTTGTGAGGCAAAGAGCTTGGTTACGAGTCCTGTCAAACACGAGTCACGAAAAAAGAGCTCAAAGATCTGTAGAAGCAAGATAAAATGGCATTATTACTTCAGCAAATATGTTTTCATCTCACATTTATGTTTGTTAATACTATTAGTTAGGTTTAGTGTAGGTGATACAATATTATCAAACACAGTAGAGGATTAACCTTCCAATGCCACTCATCCAACACTGGAGTGCCAAGATATGTGGAAGAAGCAAAGTAATAATTTAGCAGAAATGGTGTCACAGGCAAATTTTTTTTCATTGACCATAGGAATCAACACACTGTTCAGTTACTGTTCAGAGTAATGACTGCTATAAATGGTTAGGCAAGACAACTTGCAAATGTGTATGCAGATACCACAATCATATTATCACTGCTGGTACTTGTAAACTAATACTGTACATTTTAATGTTTGCATCACATAATTTGCTCCATACATAAGGCTTTTCTGGTGGGGTAAACTTTCTCGGTAGCGCACCTGGTACAGTGTTGCACTTGTGAGGCAAAGAGCTTGGTTACGAGTCCTGTCAAACACGAGTCACGATAAAAGAGCTCAAAGATCTGTAGAAGCAAGATAAAATGGCATTATTACTTCAGCAAATGTGTTTTCATCTCACATTTATGTTTGTTAATACTATTAGTTAGGTTTAGTGTAGGTGATACAATATTATCAAACGCAGTAGAGGATTAACCTTCCAATGCCACTCATCCAACACTGGAGTGCCAAGATATGTGGAAGAAGCAAAGTAATAATTTAGCAGAAATGGTGTCACAGGCAAATTTTTTTTCATTGACCATAGGAATCAACACACTGTTCAGTTACTGTTCAGAGTAATGACTGCTATAAATGGTTAGGCAAGACAACTTGCAAATGTGTATGCAGATACCACAATCATATTATCACTGCTGGTTACATTTTTAATTCCACAAAATTAAAGGTGGGGTAAGCAATTTCTGTTAGCCAATGTTGACATTTGAAATCAACAAAACAAACATGCCCCTACCCCAAAAGGGTCTCGCCCCTATTTTGATATCTCCACCCCACACATACGTATGCAACCCAGGCAACGATTAGTTCTGTGAAACAAAGCAAAACCAATGTTACACCGTGTCTACACCGGACACGAGTGGCGAGGCGCGACGCAACAAAATACTATAGAACTCATTATAATGTTTTCCTCTTTTGTTTTTTATCCGCCATCTCTATCTTTCTGTCGCTCGTCTCGGCTAATGTCCGTCCTGTGCACTGAACACTCTCTCCTCCACATCATGAGTAGACACGCCCCTTACTGCTGATTGGCTACAAGTTTGTTTTGCTATTTGTCCCGAATCAGTTTTCTAAAGCGTTTTTGAAAAATCGCTTACCCCACCTTTAACCCTGGCACCACTTATTGGTTTGGCTCATACAAGTGAAGTTGTTTCTTGGAACAGCTTGTGCAGCAATTATTTGATCGCATGATTTTGCTTTAATAATTTGTTATCCGATGCAATGACATGGATACATTTTAAAATGTGACTAACAATGCTGAAAAATGTTTAGGGGCACTGTAGACATTTGGACTACCATTCATATATGCTGCTTTTTGTCAGTTTTGTCAGCCCAATCTCCAAAAACAGCACTGTGAACATTCTGTGAAACATCTTTATTTGTACATTTGAAAACTCTTATGGCTGTTGCTGTTTGCCAGAGCTCATAGCTGAAAGGTCTTTTTTATTCGTTGTATATTTTAGTGGTATCAAATAAAGAGAATGAAGACAAGCCAAACACCTGAAATATATTTCTCAAACATCCAAAGAAAGAGCTCATGCTTCTGAAAGCTGGAGAGATACAAGAGGATCCTAGCTTCTTGGTAAAATTAAACTAATCTAGTCTCATTCTGTCTTGCAGAACTGGATATAATTGGTATGCTAGGCTGGCACCTTAGACTTAATCAAAAAGTACAATGAATCATATTCTAAAATACTTGAACATCTAGAAATACCAGCAGAGAAGATTCAGAGATGGAAAATCTTCCAAACCCAATCTCAGGAATTAGAAATCAACATCAGTGGCAGTGCTACTTGTTAGATTACAAAGTCAGCAATCTTAAAATGCTTAAAACTCATTTCTTTAGGGTACCTTATGTGAATTTTTTATATTAATTTTATATTATTTAAATTTTTAAGTGTTTTGAATGCATTTTATTTTCATACATTTTTATATGGTGTATTTTGATGTTTTATTTGTCACGTAAAACATTTTGAGAAGTAACATTTAAAGGTGTTATAGAAAATACATAGTATTACTAGTATTATAATGTATAAGGCATATTACTAAAATATATATGAAACAATAAAAGTAGGTATGTGTGCCTTTTTTTTTTTTTTAAATACAGGTATATACAAAAATGCCAAATCTTCAAGTGAAGCAATAAGGTACTCAAGGATATACTACACATGACTTATTCATTGTATAATATAGCTGCTTCTGCAATTTTAGACAGCATTGTTAAAAACTAAACAAATTAATCATCATCGTCATCACAATAAAACAGTTCTTCTGCCAAAATCATATGGTTCATCAGTCTGACTGTAGACTACTATTGGTTGCCAAGCAACTTAGTATGTTGATACATAATTCAATATGCCACAAGTGTGTGTGTAGCTACTATTTTTTTAAGCAGCTTCAAGTATCTGCTCATCCAGACAGATTTTAGAATAAAGCATGAAAGAACTCAAAATGTGATTTTTACCATAAGTAAACACATACGCTTAGACAAAAACAGAGGGCCTTAAACCCTTTTAAAGGTGCTGTGTGTGTGTGTGTGTGTGTGTGTGTGTGTGTACAATAGGGCATTGTTAATACGCATTAACAATAGGGGTAGGCGGGGCTGAAGTCCAGGGGCCCAAGCAAGGAGGGGGCCTGTGATTGGCTGTGGAAAGATTGACTGGCCATCGGTAGCACCGATCACCAAAATCCCACCACGCCCCCAACGAATTAGTGCTATTATTTAGTGGAGCGTTTCTGTAAATTCCATGCATTACCATTACGCTAGATTCACATGGGGCGTCGGCGTCAACACTTGACGGAGGGCGTGTCTGAAACTTGGTGCTGACGCGATTGTCATAGTGACAACAACCAATTACATTGGACCACAACACAACACAACACAAAAAAGGTTTTTTCTTTTGACAGCTAGTTTGTGATACAAAATGGACACTGATTTGGTTGCACTAGCGATTGCTGGTGTAGTTGTAGTTAATATAAGGTCAGGTGACGTGGTGCCTGTCACTGATGGGTACATTCAATTCTCAGAAAGTGCCAACATAAATGATAAGTCTTTCCTCCATTTTCCTCTGTTTACCATGTTGCATGAAAGCAATTGGCTAGCACCTGAGCTAGGGTATTTGCATAAGGCGATCTGATTGGCTGACACCTCCATTGGCGCTTGAAAAGTTGAGAGCAATGCCAGTGACGCGACGCCAACGGACCCACAATTCAGTTCGGCAACACATGATGTCACCCATTCAAAGTAAGTGAGAAGTGTTAACGTCGACGCCCCGTGTGAATGTACCATTAGAGATTGAAACGTCACGTTTGAATTTGGTTTAATCAAATGCATTTATTCTATAGTTGACTATTAAACGACCTGTGCACGTTTCTATCAGGTGATCGCTGCACCTGATGTCCAGATTCACCTCCACTATTCACTTTGTTCTGGTGTAATCTGGAAATGGTCACGCAAAGAACAATCTTCGGTAAGTAAAAATGTAAGAAAAACAGCAGAGAAAACATGAGTTGGTCAGTAAAATCCTCAGCTATCAAGTTGTTTTACTAAATGCTGGAGTGGAAGTTGTGGAACAGCAAGTGAACCGGGCACATGGAGCAGACAAAAACACAGCGTCATCGTCCCCACCGATTTTAGGTTAGTTTGATTATTAACTTGATGGATGTATATTGCGTTTTTGTGTTTGAACAAAATCTATATGCTGCAGGCTTGGCAGATAACCCGGTAGTAGAACTATGTCAATTGTTTTGTGCGTCATGATCTAAGCTTATCATTTAAACGTGTTTTAAGCATTGTGGTTTAAAAACAAAAGTTACATTTATTTTAATAATAGTTGCTAATGCAATCTTCCACAAAATACAATAGTTAATCAGTCCAACTGCAGGCTATTTATGGTTTCTAGGCAACTTGTCAACATTAAAATTCAACATGAGGTTCCAAATGTATTTCTTATAGGATAAAGCTGTGTCATTCATGGCATGCCCAAAGTCATTTTAGGCCCCGTCCATACGGAGACGCGTTTAGCTGTATACACATAAATTTTGTATCGTATAGGCGTTTTGTCCAGACGGATCTGGCGTTTTGGGAGAGTGAAACCGATATTTTGCGTTTTCGTGTGGACAGCGAATCCCAATATTTTCTGAAACTATGACGCCATCAGCCCACGTCTCGCCGCTAGTCAGACACCGCTACGTCACGTAACAGCAACAAAAACATGAACAAACACTGAACGATTGTCTTTTTATTAACTAACATTAAAACAGATTAATAAATGTATTGTTCCATGTTCGTTTGTATACAGCGTGCAAGGTTTATGCACATAGTCCAAGTCTTCTTCAAAGCTCTGGCTTCGTGTGGACATAGCCTAAGAGTTTGAAATATGTATTTTATAAAACAGATGTTTGTTATTTATTTATTTTTTTAATGATATTTCACCAAATACATTATTTTCATCATTATAGTTCTTAAGAAGAAAAAAAAAAAAAAACTTGCACACTCTTGCGTATTTCCTAATTAGCGACAACTCCAGTAGTTTTAGGCCCCATTCATACTCACAACAACTAAATGACAAAGTGTGGGAGTGTTATGCGGCACGACAAAGTTGAGAAAAGTTACTCTATGTAAATGAGCAGTGAATTTTGAGAACAGTTTCCAAAGGGAATGAAGTCAGGAAGTGCACATTATCCATCTCCTGTCAGATATTGTAGATTGACATCAAGATGGAAGTTTCATAGTGTCAGTCAGTGTATGTGGTTGTTAAAGTTTAGCTTTGTATATTAAATCAAGCTACTCAGAGCAAACAAGCTGGCAGTCGGATCTAACCCTACTCGTTGGCAACGTGAATGGGATTTTGATTTTGCTGAAGGCCACAGCAGCAATGCACAGTAGTGGAAGCAGTTCTACTCACTGAAGCACTGCTTTCACTGGCTATCTATATCCGTCTGAAAGCCAATTCAACTTCAGATGTACTATATGGCTTTCAGTCGTGTGTTATCTTTGCTGAACCAGACCCACTCTCTGCTTTCCCACAATTTCCCTGTCAAACGCAAACGTCTTGATGGTTTAGACATACCCAGGTGTGAGCTTGACACTCAATTAACCTCCAATGATAGGAACACTTTTCTTATAGAGAACAGTATTTATTCTGTGTTTAACCATAGTGGATAGGTCAAACAAACACAATAATCACAGAGTAATAGCCATGCTGAATGGTTCAATTGTCTTGAAAATAACAGTAAGTCATTATATTTTATTATTGGTGTGGAGACATTCAAGGCTCAGTTGCTGAATTTAGATCAAATATTATTTTGTTTCAACCCTTAGATTGCATGGAAATGAACAACTTCAATGACAGTCCCAACTAACCTTTCGAAAAGCTTTGCAGGATAGTTTAATTTGAACTTATTTACTAGATGTTATTTTTACTTGGGCGTAAGTGTTTTTACAATACATTTTAGAATAACAGCCTGTATTTAAAAAATTACAGTATGTTGTTGTGTTTGACTGGTCTCAGCATTTTATTGCAGAATTTGCATAAGCTGACGGGGAAAAAAAACATGCACAATGGCATATGGGATGAAAAACACTGAATATCCTCAGAGACAAAGCTGGGCTAATACAGAGGTTAAAGAACTGTGAATCAAAAGGGAACAGGTTCAAACCGCATGTGGGACGTTACACAGTTATATGTATTTTAAAATAATATATTCAGTGTTTTAGATTGAAATCAATGCAGATTTGGTCATTTTCCATAATTACACAATAAATTACTATTATATAAAACCAGATTCCCCTGCAATATGGGGATCCCTGAATGATACTAACAGTGGCAAGGCCATGAGTTTAATTTCCAAGGTACATACTGTACATATCTATAAACTGCTGCCAGATGCATACATGTTAATGGAGCTTTGTTGGTGTTGTTTTAGTACTAATTGTTTGTTAGTGTTCTGTTTGCATAGGATCTTGGATCTCTAGCCATGTCAGAAGTATAACAAGTCATACATTTGTTCACGCTGGCAAGATGGAAAAAAAAAGTAAGGTTACTGATTGATTTTAAGTAAGTCAGTCAGCTTCTATTATATTATGAACATGGAAATTACATAATTGATAATTTGGTAAAATTTTACAAAACAGTTCAATTAGTTAACATTAGGAACTTCATCAACAATAAATGAGCAACACTTCTACAGCTTTCTTCTTAAAGTTAATTTCAAAGTTTAATGTGTGTGTGTGTGTGTGTTTTAAGTAGGTTAGTTAATTATGAATGAACATGAACAAACCATGATGAAACTATATTTTTTATTAACTAACATTAATACGTACTGTCAAAATATTGATTCCTGTTAGTTCATGTAAGCTCATGCATAAACTAATGTTAACAAATGGGACCATATTGTAAAGTGTGACCACTAATTCAGCATGCCAAATGCTGACTGCAACACAATATTTATTTTATTATAAGCAGCATCTAGACATGCACAGACATGTTCAAAATACAAAAGCCAACAGTGGTGATATTTCAGAAAAAAATCTGATAAATTATAAATTGTGAAAATTATAAATCAAACTACTAAAAGTCACCCAAAAAAACAAAATCAACAGCACAGATAACACCAACAAAAGCAACCTCATAATTTATTTATACTGCAATGCAAGCTGGGTGCTATCATAGTACAATATTACCGTAAAAATGCATACAGTATTTATAGTAATTACTGTGATTTTCAGTACACAGGAAAAATAATCATTACAGTACAATTGCAATAAAAATACAGTACTCTTCATTTGCAGTATTACTGACAACTAGTGAATAGTAAATAAATAAATAGTAAATAATGGTAACACTTAAAGCTTTATATATAATGCCTTTTAAAAGTAATTTAATAATGTCTTGTAATGCACCTTATAATGTTTTGTATTATCTCATAAATAATAGTAACCACAGTTATAATATGTTATAACACTTATCTATTCATTGTTACACCTTTACAAAATATAAGGCACTAAACACACGAAAAACAATCCTTCAAATATTTTAATTTAGGTTACAATTATTCATGAAAAGTTATAATGCTTTACAATGCACATTATAAATACCTTTATTACGCTTTAACGGGGACATATCACACACAGTTTCGGCCAATCTCATGTTAATCGTGAGTACCTATATT
This sequence comes from Sinocyclocheilus rhinocerous, assembly GCF_001515625.1. Taxonomy (NCBI): domain Eukaryota; kingdom Metazoa; phylum Chordata; class Actinopteri; order Cypriniformes; family Cyprinidae; genus Sinocyclocheilus; species Sinocyclocheilus rhinocerous. Next base: position 43,948 of record NW_015626108.1, read on the forward strand.
TTAGTATTCCATCCTTCATATCTCCGAAGAGTCTTTAGCTTTATCAGATTTATAAAAGAAATATACAGCCTTACGCTTCTGTCCGAAAACAGCCGAGCTCCTGGAGGTGTGCCAAAGGCAGAGCTAAAGAGTCGCAAGCACTTGTGCGCCGATTGCCAACAAAACACAGACATTTTATGCAGTTTTACTTACCGCCTGCAGTTCCAGCTCATGAGCGGGATCTTTTATCACTGGGACCGCTCCATCTTTCAGTATCAAATGATGTGCAAATCCAGCATTGAACTGGGCCTTGTTTATAAAACATTCGTCACCGAAATGACGGGAACAAACAAACACTCTGTTGTGAAACTCTGTTGCTGTCCCGGAAAAACACACTGTATCCACTGTTCACATAGCGTTGGGTTATTTGGGAAGCTTAACAAGGTTATTGTTGTATATCACCAGCATGACAGACATCGTTGTTCTATTATGTATGTCTGTTGTTCAACACGTGCAGGATTGTTTGCTCATGGCTGTTTTGTATGTGGTGATCCTGTTAAGTAAAAGTTGAAGTGAGTTCCCGTATACACCTCGTCTTGTGTTGTGTTCAAGTATCATATCACAGACACTACAGTGGCGATGAGGATGGGGTCATTGTAAACGCTGATGCTCTGCAGTGAACTAAATTCGCATTAAAGAAAAGCAAAGGACGGAAGTTGGGCGGTACGAGAGAGCAGTCTGTGTGAGTACTGTGATCAGCGAGCATGGCTTACATAGGCAAAGTTGACGCCTTTGATAGCTCCACGGAGGATTGGAATATGTATATTGAAAGACTGCAACAGTATTTCGCCGCGAATGATATAGATGAAGATAAACATGTCGCTGTACTCCTTAGTGAAGAGCAGGCAAAAGCACGCACATCGATCTCAACTGGGTCTGTACTCCTTAGTGCAATGGGCGGAAAAGCATACAGTCTCTTGCGTAGCCTGACTGCCCCATGCAGACCTGCAGAGAAGACTTTTACAGAACTTGTTCAAATAATGTGAGAGCATTTATCACTCACACCGTTATTGATTGCTGAACGTTTCCGATTCTATAAACGAAATCAGTACGAGGGAGAGAGCATTTCCACGTATGTGGCCGAATTAAAGAAGTTAACGGAGCATTGCCAATTTGGGGACGTGTTAAACGACGCGCTACGCGATCTCTTAGTATGTGGAATTCATCATGAAGGAATTCAAAAGAGACTGTTGACGGAGCCAGATCTGACGTTTAAACGAGCAGTAGAAATCACAATTTCAGTGGAAACTGCAGCCAAAGATGCTCTCCAGTTACAAAGTGATGTAAAGGCTGGAAATGTAAATAAACTGTCAACAGTAAACAGAACAAATCAGACCCCCTGTTTTCGTTGTGGAAACCTTTTCCATCTTCCATCCCAGTGCAGATTCAAAAATGTAGAATGTAGACAATGCCACAAAACGGGGCATATTCAAAGAGTTTGTCGCAGTGCACAAGCAAAAGGGGCTGAGAAGGACAAGCGATATCGCGCTGACAAAAGAAACATGCATAAAATTGATGAGACATCAGACAACGACAGTGAGGATGCATTGGCCAGCCTGGAACTGTTCAGTCTGGGTGAAAAAGGCAAAAAGGCCATCTGGCTCATGCCAAAACTAAATGATCAAGTGGTAAAAATGGAGTTGGACACAGGTTCAGCTGTTTCAGTTATGTCTGAGAGTGATTATAATGTCCTTTTCAACAAAGAGAAGCTCAACCCATCTTCCATTGTTCTCAAAACATATACTGGTGAAAAAGTGAGACCACGGGGTGTGCTGCCTGTTACAGTAGAATATAACGGTCAGAAGGAAATTCTCAACTTGTACATACTACCAAATGGAGGTGCACCATTGTGGGGTCGGGAGTGGTTAAGAATGTTTCAGATGGGCTGGAACGAGATCAAAAACCTCAAGTCACTCCCTGTTGTTGCACAAACTACTAAAGAAAAACTGGAACTCATCTTGAGAGATGCTGCCCCCGTATTTCAGAGCGGAATTGGCACCCTTAAATCCATAAAAGGAAAAATTGTGCTCAAAGATGGCGCGACTCCACGGTTTCACAAAGCACGTCCAGTTCCATACGCCATCCGACCAGTGGTCGCAAATGAGCTGGATCGGCTAGAGGAAAATGGGGTGCTGTCCAAGGTGGACTGGAGTCCATGGGCAACACCTGTCGTCACTGTAGTAAAAACAAAATGGCACAGTGAGATTATGTGGGGATTTTAAGGTCTCTATTAATCCTGTACTTCAAGCAGAGCAGTACCCTCTACCTCGAATTGAGGACATATTTGCCAGTTTGGCAGGTGGACAGTGGTTTTCAAAGGTGGATTTAGCAGATGCCTACCTCCAGATGGAAATGGAAGATGATTCGAAACCCTACCTGACCATCAACACGCTTAAGGGTCTTTATCGTTACAACAGGCTGGTGTTTGGAGTAGCTTCAGCCCCATCCCTCTGGCAACGTGCAATGGATCAAGTTCTTCAAGGGGTGCCTGGAACACAGTGCTAACTAGATGACATAATAGTCACGGGTGCAACAGATTACGAGCACCTAGAAAACCTGAAAGCTGCTCTTAAACGACTAGAGGAATACGGACTCAGAGCCAGGTGGGACAAATGCGAATTTTTCAAGCCCAGTGTCACATATTGTGGGCACATTGTAGATGCCCAAGGGTTGCACAGGTGTCAGGACAAAACGCAGGCAGTGCTGAATGCTCCAAAGCCACAAGGTGTCTCCCAGCTCAGATCCTTCTTAGGGTTTGTGAACTATTACAACAGGTTTTTACCCAACCTGGCAACTGTCCTTCATCCCCTCAATGCGTTACTTCAGTCAGGCAGGCAGTGGAAATGGAATAAGGAGTGTGAATGTGCCTTTCACGAAGCAAAGAGGCTGGTCACATCCGACATGGTCCTGACACATTACAATCCATCCCTCCCAGTGAAGCTGGCGTGTGATGCCTCTCCTTATGGGATTGGGGCAGTGATGTCACATCTAATGGAAGATGGTAGCGAGAGGCCCATTGCTTTTGCATCACGGTCCTTATCTGCAGCTGAGAAGAATTATGCCCAAATTGACAGAGAGGCATTGAGTTTAGTGTGGGGTGTCAAAAGATTCAACCACTATCTCTTCGGCAGGGAATTTACCCTTGTTACGGATCATCAACCGCTTACTTCTATTTTCAGCCCGCAGAAAGGAATCCCTGACACAGCAGCTGCTCGTATGCAACGCTGGGCATTGTTTTTGGGTGGTCATCGTTACAAGATTGAATATAAACGCACTGCATGTCATGCTAATGCAGATGGACTGTCTCGTTTGCCATCGGAAATGGCAAAAGATGAATATGGAGAGGAAGGAGTCCTGGATATGTTTTCCTTCAGTCAAACCGAAGGTCTGCCTGTCACAGCAGATATGGTGAAAACAGAAACCAAACGCGACGATTCTGTCACAAGTGTATTTGGCAACACTTAAAGGCTGGACAACTGATCACAAATCGCTGCTGCCCGCATACTATGCAAAACGTCATGACCTCTCTCTAAATGCTGGGTGTGTGATGTGGGGGCTGCGAACCATCATACCCACCAGACTAAGATCTAGTGTCCTTGATGAGCTGCATAAGGGGCATCTAGGAGTGGTGAAGATGAAAGCACTTGCCAGGAGTTATGTGTGGTGGCCAGGGATGGATCAAGAGATAGAGCAGCTGACACTGCAGTGCCCTGGCTGCCAAATGACACAGAATGAGCCAGAACATGCGCCACTTCACCCTTGGGAATGGCCAGCATCTCCATGGGAGCGGGTACATGTCGATTTTGCAGGACCATTCATGGGATCGACGTTCCTAGTGGTAGTTGACGCCTGTTCCAAATGGCCTGAGGTTTTCATCATGAGTACCACCACTTCTGCATGCACCATGGAGGTACTGAGGGACTTGCCAGAACTGGAGTTCCTCATCAGTTAGTAAGTGACAACGGGCCACAATTTACTGCCTCTGATTTCCAGACATTCCTTCGCAGAAATGGCATCAGACATGTCACATCTGCCCCATGGCACCCAGCAACTAATGGACAAGCAGAGCGGTTTGTACAAAGCCTTAAGCGAGGACTCAAAGCTATGGCACATGAGAAATTTACACTCCAGCAAAAGCTGTCCAACTTTCTGTTCACATACAGAAATGCCACCCATGCAACTACAAACCAAACTCCAGCTATGCTGTTCATGGGGCGTCCACTTCATTCTACGTTGGATCTGATACTGCCGAACCTCAAACAAACTGTGCAAAACAGGCAAATGAATCAAAGCCTGAGGAGCTCTGCCAGAGCCACACGGAGCTTTGCAGTTGGAGAGACTGTGCTTGCAAGAAGCTACAGGGGAGACTGCAAGTGGGTTATTGCTGCAGTTAAAGAGCAAACTGGACCATTGACTTACCAGGTTGAGCTGTCGGGTGGTACACTATGGCGGCGTCATGTCGACCAGTTAAGGAAAAGTGCACTGACACGAGCAGAAGAGCTCTCAATTCAACCTGCTGTTTCTTCTGTCTCTCAAGTAGAGCTACCCTCATCCCCTTCAAGCACAAATGGCCAGAGTCATTGTCCTCACTCACCCGTATCACCACCATATACACCCCATTCTGAAACCAGCACTGTTTCAGCAGACACCAACAGGGTGCCCTGTGAGGAAAGACGCTATCCAACACGTGTGCATAAACCACCACAGAGACTGATAGAGACTGCTTAGAGTCTTGGTAACGGCATAGGCCATGGTAAGAACAGTACATTGATGTATTTGTGCGGGAGTTCACATACAGAGTTCACAAAGACTTCACAGGAAATAAGTGCTACATTTTATGTACTTCTTTCCTTGAGGGAGGAGGAAATGTTGTATATCACCAGCATGACAGACATCGTTGTTCTATTATGTATGTCTGTTGTTCAACACGTGCAGGATTGTTTGCTCATGGCTGTTTTGTATGTGGTGATCCTGTTAAGTAAAAGTTGAAGTGAGTTCCCGTATACACCTCGTCTTGTGTTGTGTTCAAGTATCATATCACAGACACTACAGTTATCTTTCCTTCACAACCAAAAAACACACTTCTTTGGAGACATTCTTCTCGAGCAAGACCTGTGCAGCGCTGCCGATGACTTCCGTAACCCGAATTAAGCACGTTGATGGGCTGCTCTTGCAAAAGTAGGCTAGTGGTTTTTATTGATTTCAAGATATGTCAAAAATCATAAAAGCAAACATTTATGCATGTATCCCCACTGGGTATCTTGTATTATATTATACATGACCTGGCAACAACCATTAATAAGAATGCAAATGTGGGAGACAGAATTAGTTCTGTCAATGATTAAATGACTCACTCATAAAGACAGGCACTTGTTTTGTTCCTAAAATAATCAGTATTTTTTAACAAATTGGTTAAGTAAATGATTCAATGATTCATTTATACAGTCAATTTCTTGCTTATTTCCGGAAAGAATCAGTGTTTTTGAACAAATCAGCTGAGTGAATGATTAAATGACTCATTCATACATAAACTCCCTTGTTTCATTCTTTAAAGACACAGTGTTTTTGAATGAGTTGTTTTTTGCAAATAATTCAATGACTCACTCATATAGAGTCATATTATGACAAACAAAAGAACAACAACAACAAGTTAAGTGAATGGTTCTATGACTCATTCATAGAGGCAGTTGCTTGTATAATTCCTGAATGAATCAATGTTTTTGAAGGAATTCATTGTGTGAATAATTCAATGACTCACTCATAAAGACAGTGGCCACCTACTGGTTTGTTGATGTAACATGCAGAAAGAGTCAGTGAAAATCCCCACCATTAACACAGAGACTGACAGTCTGACTGGAACAAACACAGACAAGCGAAGTGATACAAATACTTCAAAAGTTCCAATGCTGCTGGAGCGTTATATCATACTAAAACTAAAACCAACTTCAACTAAAACTAACTTTTGAATTACGGGTAATAATGTTATTAAGGTGGGGCTTAGTGAAGGGACAATTTGCAATTCAAAGATCAGTTATGCTTTTCACTGCAACCGGTGATGATTGGTGACTCTGCATTACAAGTTAACCCTGAAAATTATTAAATATTGATAAATCACTGATGGATTCTGACCCCCAAATATGATTGTGTAACTTTTCTATTACAGCCCTTCTGTTATATTATCTGTCTAGTTACCATGGAGATGATGGAAATCTCCCTTTCTTTCACATTAAACCTATTCTTCTTTTAAATGACTTTTCAGACATTTTCAGAAGCAAAGAGGTTAGATTCAGCCCCTTTGATGAAGAGAAACCCCCCCCCCCAAAATTAATCACTTTAATGCTCCTCTCACTTATTATGTACAATTATGAACCATACATTTTACTTATTTGCATGGAGCCCTTTCTTTCTGTTCATAAAATCAAATCTAGCTTGTTGAAGTCAGCGAAAATAAGCCAATTAGTATCACGGTTCACAAAGGATGAGACATGATAGGTTCAATTTAAAAAAGGGCATAATCTAACAAACATTAATTGCAATTCCTTTATTAACAACACCCAGGGCAGACAACTTAAAAGCTGTTCGCAGTCCATTTAAATAACAATCAAATATAATGGGTTATTCATGAGGCCAAATGGAAATGAACATTATCTGACCAGGATGTTATTTACTTGTTTTCTTTTGGTAGCCTTGAAGGCTGAAGAAAATATATGTGCATTTCTCTATAGTATCAGTTATACAAGATGTACTGCATGTGGGTAGCTGTCATGAAATGCTTTCAGGAAATATCTGTTGTGGCATTGTCCTTGTTTCCTTCTACAAATATGTCAATTTTAACCTAAAATCATGTTGTTGATTTAAAATAAATTAGTTAATTACTCAATCAATAAAAATAAAAAGTAAAGTGACATGTTTCAACTACTAAGTACATATACAGTAAACACAAATATTGTATTTCCATACTGTATTTCTCATATATGTTCCAAAGTTTTTCATTGCTTTAAATAGTTGCCCATATGCTCTGTTTTCATGAATCTAGTCAGTCTTCTGCAAAATGCATTTCAATAACATTGTCCTATGATTAAATGGCTACACCACTGAGAACATTCCCAACCTGTTATTTTCAATATGAATATAAACTGTTGGACATATGCTTCTGGTTTATTGCCTCCAGATGGCTTGAGATTGTACATCAACGGTGTCCCCATCCAACCATCGTCTGTTTCGCTTAGTGTAGGAAGAGGAAAGCAGTCACAGTCATGTCTCAAATGGATAGCTTGTCCCTAAATACCTGAGTTCATGTATAATTGATTGGTGAAGAGCAATTTAAATGGTACCGGCTTCAGAATGGATTCAACCCGTCAATTTTTATATCATAATCATTCACAATTGTAAACATCTTTCTTCAGGGCAAATTAAGAGAGGAGCTGTCCATGCATGAATAATGCCACATAGAATTTAATGGGAAAATATACTGTTTACGAGAGATCTGAGGCCACATAAAAAGATAAAATATAACAGCAGCTTGTATAAAGACTTTGTAGAGAAATAGTAGCTGTAACTTTAAGGCAACATGTTTCCAAAACCACATAATTGGCTTTTCATATTCAAAATACATTATTAAAATATTATATGGCAAATATTTACCTTTGCCTCCACGTCAGCAATGATCCAGCCTCGGATGCCAGATCCTGTCAGAAAATATCCATTTTGTCTGATAACAGAACAACTTAGTCAGCAAAGTTGTCTAATACACAAAACCCATTAATTAAGTCTTGTCTGGTACCCAAAACTGTATTAACAGTCTTCTATCAGCCAAGAAGTTGACCAAGTAAAGCCAGAGAAGAGCAGAAGCAGGAGACACAGTGATGACAAAAGTAGAGTTTATTGAATAATCTTAGTTGTGTGTTTCAATGCTCAATCTTCATCTGACCAGCACAAATCCAACAAGTGTTATTATAAAACCAGCAATAGCAATGGAAAATGACTTATTCACTACAATATTGTGACGTTAAAAACACTGGAGACATTATCTTATATCTCACTCGTGAATACAAATATCCCTTAAAACACACATCATAAGACTAAAGAACAATAGAAAAATAATATTAAAAAAATAATAATATAACATAAATGACTATTCAATTAATAAATCAATTAAATGTTTCTAAGTATATAAATGGTTAAAATTATTATTATAAGTGATTATATGATTACATGATATGATATGATGACTATCTATCTATCTATCTATCTATCTATCTATCATCTATCCATCTATCTATCTATCTATCTATCATCTGTTTATTTACCAAATAAATAATCACTTCATTAATTTAGAGTAAACATGCCAATTTAATCTCTGATATAATGCATTCTGAATAGATATATGTATTTCTAGGTTAAATGCTGTCAATACAAGTTTACATACTGCACTAAAATAAATACATAAATAAATAAAGACTATCCACATATGTGAAAATCCCTTAGTGCATTACTTCTAGGTTTGATAAAATTAACGTTGAATAAATATAACAAAACATCTATAAATTAAACACAAATATCTATAGGTGCCATTGCAAAATGGCCAATTTTTTTTTTTCCCCATTTAAATTCTACTTATATTTTATACTCTAATTATACTTATGCATTGAGTTTGTTACCATGCTTCCCATTTAGAAACTGGAATGAAATATAAAAGGTATTTCACAAATGGTGCACAACCATTTCATGGTCCAAGCTACCATTTACACAAGATATCCATTGTTGCTTTCCTGTCTATATCTGTCTCATTCAACCATCCATATCTCTTTCTCAACTCAGTCTCGCACTCATTGATCCACGACTGCAGTCTCAGCAGTCTATAGACACTGTACTCCTTCACTAACCATTGACCACAAGGATCCATAAGGCCTAATTGTTGCTTTCCCAACATGCTCTCATATTAGACAGATGCTTAGAAACTTCAATACATCATGAATGTTCTTCAGTCCTCCCTGTAGTCAGTCACATCGGAAATTGGATTGCACAAAGAGATAAAAATCACTCGCCACTTTCAGATGAGAGCATCAAACTCTCTGAGCTGAGCTCTGCAAGGGTTTCTGGGTATAAAGCACCTTACATGAGTGCAATGTTCTGCACAAACCTCTTAATGACAAATGGAGGACAGAGAAAAGGTGGAAATAAAGCGATTGAACCATAAGGAGGTGACGAGGGTAGAAAGAAACGTGACAGCTGGGGAGAGATCGAACACAGAACTTTAAATTGGCTCAAAGGGAAAGGAAAGTTGGGACAGATTCTCTGGAAATCTTCATTTTTAAAAATCTTCCTTTTGTTCCGTTTGTTCTTCTTTTGGCGAGATCAAAACAGAGTTTATTTAGTGTGTGTATATTTGTGGCGTTCAAGATGAGAAAACACTGGCGAGGGATTTACAGGAGCCGTTCTGTTGATGTGCTGATAAGAGTATTGTGTGAAGAACTGCTCAAACATTCATACAAGCCAAACCACAAAAGATAAGAGCAGAAAACTGGAGGGAGAGAGAGAAAGAAAACAAACAAAACAAAACAGGTAAAGGCATTTGATACTTGCTACAGAAACACTGTCATGTGATGACAGCAAAATACACAATGACCCAATAATACTTTATTTCATCTGAGGTAATTTAATTAAGTAATTAGTAATTAATTTTGTGCATTGATTAAAAGCTAATAATTAGTTATGTCGAATGCAAAATTAATAATAAATATGACTGCATGGTAATCGTGATATAGCTTAGTTTGATTATCAAATCAAATGCTACGATTTAATTACATAACAGTATAGTGTGATTTGCCACGTGTTTCACAGAGAAGCGTGGCACTGTGCTCATTTACACGCAAGCAGCTTTTTATCCTGTGTTTTCCTGCAGTGAGTTTAACGGGCATTTTGTAAGGCAATGTGCACTAGTTCCCTTTCATGGGAACTTCGAACTGCGTCCTCTAGGGGTCGCTATGGGGAACGCCTCGTCGTGACCCGTGTCTGAAGCATACATTGAAAAACACCAACTCGTTGGCCGGCGACAGCCATGACGTCACTACCGGTGCGACTATAGTATAAATAGGCGCCGGGAG
>NW_015626108.1:54504-60150 GCF_001515625.1 Sinocyclocheilus rhinocerous
ATCGCGGAGCGAGACCCGCGTGTAGGAAACCAGCGCGCTGCGGTTCTCCGTCCCAACCCCGAGGGTGACGTCGCGAGTATCTCGATGAACGTTATATTTCTGGCCATAACCCTCCAGCTCAGGTGAGCCTTCCTTTCTTCTTTCTAGGGTAGGTCCTCGATGAGCACCCCCTCTGCTGGGTTCAGAAACCGGGTGCTCGACTTGCAGCGTTTATTTAACTCGTCGATATATGTCCAGACGGTAAGAAAAGCAGGGTTTTGGCTTCATACTTCCTGGATCATGCGGCCATAACACAGGCTTCTGCGGGCACGACGAGGCGTTCCCCATAGCGACCCCTAGAGGACACAGTGTCTCGTTCCCTACTCAGGGAACCATGGTTACATAAGTAACCTGAGACGGTTTTTGTGGGCACTTCACCAGTATTCAGCCAAATAAAATCTTGAGGATTTGATGTGTTAAAAGCTTGAGGGGTTGGACGTTTAAAAGTGAATAATTTAAGACATTAATATTAGTATTATAACATATAAATTGATATTATTATTATTATTATTATTAAATTACAAAAAAAAAGTTTAAGTACACTTTAAAGTCCAGCTACAAAGTCAAAGTAAAACATATATTGTATATATTTACTTGCATATCATGATTAAAATCAAAATTGTGATATGGATTATCAAATCACAAAGGCTGTGATAGCCTATAATTACTTATGTATATATCCTGTGTATTTTCAAAGTAAAGTGCATCACTGTGTTCATTTACACATGAGCAGCTGCAGTGTCTCAGAGTAAATGCTTCTCCTCAGATTCAGGAAAGCAATGCGAACAAATCATCTTGTAATGAGATGTGCTTATAAGCCCAACAAAAGAGAAGCTTTAAGGGTCCCCTGTGGTTTTCTGCTAAGACGAATGCTTGACGGTTGAACATTTAAAAGTGAGGATTAAAAAAAAATTACTGCAACCATAAATATTAGTACTGTTTTCTACTTTTGCAGTTGTACATATATATATATTTTTTTTCTTTATAGTCAGATGGCTATTGATATGTAATACCATTTCCGGTCAAATTGTGCATCTCTACAAACAAGCCCAGGAAACCTTGGACTCCTTTACAAACAAACAATAAATAAATAAATAAATAAATAAACAACACATAAATAAATACATATTTTTTTATCAGAAAAAAATTGTGCTCAATCTGAGGTTTTTATGTTTATGTTTATGTAACATAAACACTTTATGTTATACACTCTATAAATACTGTATAGAAATGTATAAACCCCTCAGATCACCTTACTCGCTGCTTACTAACTTATTAATAACTACATCAAAATGGCAACAGCTAAAATGCTCTTTCATTGTGGTTTTCAGCAATAAAAGGCGAGAAAGATGAGTTGAAAGTTAAAGCAGTAATTGCTGTGACTCATCAGTCATTAGTATTGGTACAAGAAAGAAGCATGTTTGCATCATTGTAAAAACAACATGTTCCAAACAAGACACAAATTCAATTGCAATTCACTTTTATATCTGAACAGAATGTTGATACAGATTAAAACAGGATCTTCATAATTTATCCTCAACCAACCATCAGTTTGTTCAACACTACGCTGGTTTCTTCTTGTTTTCAGGTTTGTATTGATGAATAGGTACAGGCAGAGTGAAAGGAATGACCTTGTGATGCAATAGCTTGAGTAATAGAAAGAGGGGGGGGGGACAGTTTTTGAAGTGCTACATGATGTCTTAAGAGGGATGTGATTTGCTTTTGTGAGGTGGTTGAAGATATTTGCATCTGAATAGAATTCTCCTTCAACAGAAGATGTAGTCTTTCACAAATTGCCAAAGAAACCGAAATGGCCATGAATATCCCCTTGCTTTTCATCTATTTGACGTTTGCATTGAAAACTAACATTGTGTAGCTCTCTCTTCTCTTCAATATCTGTATTAGAAAAAAAAAAAAGGAAATTATTTGCAGCTCTCAGGTCAAATGATCAAATGCATTGATCTGTTTTTAACATCCATTCTACCAAAGGCTTAAAAAAAAAAATAAATAAAATAAAAGATGAAGAAGATGTTGGACCATTGAAACATCAGCCTATTCATGAATGCACATTTACTATAAGTATCCCCCAAAATTTGCATGGAAATTATGAAATTATGCCAGGCATTTCAAATGTTACTTCTAATGCATCATCCTAAATAAACTAACTGACTAAGACTTTTGTATTTTAATTCATGAGGGCAAGAAAGAAAAAAAAGAAAAGAGAATCGGAGGTCAGACTTAGATGATGACACATTCAGGCATAATGCAGCTTTTTTTTGTATATTTGTGAATACACCATTTAATTTATTCCAAGTTAAATATGAAGTGTGTGATATTCTGCATACTTTCTAGTTAAATATTCATAGTTAATTATAAGTAAACAATTACCAGGTTGATCCCCTTGTTAAGTGTAAACACAGTGACTCTGTTGCACTCAAAAAATGCTGTGAGTTTGGGGCAGAAAATGAGTGCTAAAAAATGAGAGCTAAAAAAAAGGAGTAAAAATATCTTTTATTTTTTTTTATTCAGTTTGTTGGTGCAGAAATCACACACTTCAGCTTTAAAACAATTAAAAAAAAAAAAAATACTGATGATCATGAATGATATGGCAGCATTTGCAATTAAACTATACATAGCTTTTTACACAGTATACTCATCTGGACCACACACTGACCATTCACTGACCAAATAATTCATATTTATATAATCACACTGTTGTATTATGCTTTATAGCTGAATTTAATTTGCTCAGTATCCATGAATTTTGCAGCATCCACACTGTTATTGAACTGAATTGAATCAACACTGAACTGACTCTAGCTGAATGACGACACTACTGTCTTCAGCAGCTGAACGGAACTTGTTTCATAATTAAGGAACTTTACACAGTTATTGAACTGATCCGAATAAACACAGAACTGACAGGAGCTTTAATAATGACACTATTGTCCTTTTAGAGCTGTTTATTGAAAATGTTGGATTTGCCTCATTTTTTAAGTTTGCATCAATTCTGTTACTTTCCTGTTAAATACTGTGAAGCTCCTTTGAAACAATTTATATTATATAATTACAAAAAGCATAAAGCATAAAAACAAACAAACAAACAAACAAATCGTATAATCCATAATAACGCTTCCTCCAGTGAAAAACTTGTCTGGTCTGAATCAGGAGAGAAATATGCACAGATGAAGCACTGTTTACAATCCAAAACAGCTCTAAACAAATATGTGGATCAATTTTGATATGAGAGACAACATGAGATGGACTTTTTCACTGGAGGAAAGCTGTTATGGATTTTGGACTCTGGATTTAAAAAAAAAAAAAAACGTAATGATGGATTTGTTTCTTACAAACACACTTGGACTCTCATTCTGATGACACCCATTCACTGCAGATGATCCATCGGTGAACAAGTGATGGAATGCTACATTTCTCTAAATCTGACGAAGAAACAAACTTATCTACATCTTGGATGGCCTGAGGGTGAGAAGATTTTTTTTTCCAAATATAGGTCTCTGCAGGAAAGTAATGGGAGTTACCAGAACGGGGCGTTTTCAACCATGTTACCTGACTGGCTGACGTCATAGTGACGGGTAGGTTTAGGGGTGGGGTTAGTTAAGGGGGATCATTTTCATTGCATCATTTAGAAACACCCATCAGTTTGAAAACACCCAACAATGTCAGAAACGCCCACTTTTGCTCTGCAGAGACCTCAATATCTTTTTTTTTTTCAGTAAATGTTTATTTATTGGTGAAGTATTCCTTTAAACTTCATATATTACTATAATAATGTAACAGCCTGTACATGTGTAACATTGCTTAACAGCAATATTTAACTTAAATGTCCAATGCTGAAAGAGAGATGTTCTAGAAGAGCACATTTGATTCTTGTGTACCCTATTCAGTCTGATACAGAAACAGTGCTGCGATGTTTTGTCACACAACACTAGAGTCATTCACAACAAACACACTGGGAAAATGTGTTCTTGAATCTTAAATGCACTGCAAGTTGCTTTAGATGAAAGCATCTACCAAAATGCATGAATCTAAATATTATTTTGACTTGAATAAAGCCAGTTAATTTTGATGTTACTACCTGTTCTGGTCTGGATGTGATTCAGCACGTCTGAATTAGGAACAGGATGAGAAGAAGGACATGTAAAAGGCAGGCAGGCGTTAACGTGAAGAAGATTGGTCTGATTAGTTGGGGTCCTGGGGTGTTATTTGTCAGCGACCTCATTAAGGAGTTTAACTGTGTGGAGACTGTCAGAGTTTGTATGCGCCACTGCTGGTCTCCATGTCTCCATGTCATCTGTAATGGCAGCCTGAAGCAGCAGGCCTTAGTCACCAAACAAGTCCCAGTGCCTGATCCCCATCTCTGAATGTCACAGTAGTGGGACTCCGTGAAAAACAAGTTGTTAGCTTTCTTTTCTCTCTGATTTATTCTCTTCTGGTCTTGCAGTACACTGCTACTGTGCAGCTACAGCGCCTGCCGGAATGTCAATCCAATACAGATCTGTGAAGGTGTACTGTTAATAATCAGTATTCCAGTTATATATACAGGTGCATCTCAATAAATTAGAATGTCGTGGAAAAGTTCATTTATTTCAGTAATTCAACTCAAATTGTGAAACTCGTGTATTAAATAAATTCAATGCACACAGACTGAAGTAGTTTAAGTCTTTGGTTCTTTTAATTGTGATGATTTTGGCTCACATTTAACAGTAGTGGGGTAATGTTTCTATTATTGCACATGCTAAACTTATATCTAAATATGTTACAATTTAAAATAAATGCATATAGTTCTTAAGGGGAGCATCTTCCCCCATGTTATGTTGTATACAGAGTACCTTTATAAATGTGACCCTGGACCACAAAACCAGTCATAAGGGTCAATTTTTTGAAATTGAGATTTATACATCATCTGAAATGATGCTGAATAAATAAGCTTTCCATTAATGTATGGTTTGTTAGGATAGGACAATATTTGGCTGAGATACGACTATTTGAACATCTGGAAACTGAGGGTGCAAAAAAATCAAAATACTGAGAAAATCGCCTTTAAAGTTGTCCAAATGAAGTTCTTAGCAATGCATATTATCACAATTAAAAGAACCAAAGACTTAAACTACTTCAGTCTGTGTGCATTGAATTTATTTAATACACGAGTTTGACAATTTGAGTTGAATTACTGAAATAAATGAACTTTTCCACGACATTCTAATTTATTGAGATGCACCTGTATATATATATATATATATATATGTATGTTGTTAGTAGTGTGTGTATCTCTTTAAAGGCAAATGAGCTTCCAGAAGAGGGTGGAGCCTTTGTTTATGTTTTCAAACATAACTACTTGACAATAAGTAATTTAATGTATGTTATATGTGCAGCAGCAGTATTTCTAACATGCTCACAAGCAGCAAGTATCAGTACTTTTCTATCTATTTCACCAATACCAAACACATTAACATTGTCATGTACATAACCATGCTAAACTTTTTGAGACTTGTTATGACAGAAATAAAATTACCTTTCAGATGAATCTCTTTTATTGGGATTCTGCTTGTCTGATACCGGTTATTCAACTATGTTGTCAAAACACAA
>NW_015626108.1:62795-68180 GCF_001515625.1 Sinocyclocheilus rhinocerous
CTAATGATTTTTGGCATAAAAGAAAAATCGATAATTTTGACCCATAAAATGTTTTTTTTGGCTATTGCTAAAAATATACCCAAGCGACTTACGACGGTTTGTTGTCCAGGGTCACAGATAGTCTGTAGGTTTTCTATATTGTAGTTAAAGCCATCACTAAACGGCACATAAATACAACGCAATTGCCCATATTGAATATACATTATCTCTGTTTGCAGATATTTAGTTTACATGCTGCTCTGTGCATCAAACAAAACTAAATCTCTTTCAAACACTTGATACGACTGGCAAATCCAGTGATTAGTTCTTCCCTTTGAACATGTTTTTTTTTTTTCTTATTTTTCACTTGTTTAAGCATTAATCCAATAAACCTTAGTGAGGTTTATGCTTAAGACGAAAAAAAAAAAAAAAAAACAAAAAAAGAAAAAAAAAAACATGTCCGATGTACATGATGTTGTCATCATTTGGTCCAAATGTCTTTTGAACTCAATATTGATTGGAAACTATGACAGCAAGGGGTCATGCATGTAATTCTGCGATTCCATAGCCATAATGTTCTTTCTCCTTTCCATATCATATATTCCCTCTAGCCTTTTTATGCTTCAAATAAAGAACCTTTATGCTCGCCATTAACATGCTTTTATGTGGACGTTAAGAGATAATTGCAACCTTCGAAATTCCATTCAAAACGTTTGCGTTGATCAAGAGGGTAGAGCAAACTGGCCAGAGCAAAGCCAACAGTGTTGACTTCCCCATTTAGTCAAAGGCTCTCATTAAGAGACACAATATCGATCTGCCAGCGCTAACGCCACTGGGAATCTGCATTGCCGACATCTCTGTTCGGCAAAGCAGTCATGCCCTCCCACTTCGCCTCACCAACCAGCACCCTGTTCTAATTAGACGGCATGAAAGTCGTCCGCCATGCCACATCTAACAAGAGCAAGTGGAGCGATCCAATGAACTCTGAAAGGAAGAGCTCCTGTCTTTAATCAGGAGTCCAAGACTATTAGCCCCATGTGCTTGTGTCCTTGCGTAAAGGTCACATGTCATGTCCCAGAGTTCAGAGGGACTAAAGGGCATTTGTCTGTTATGTGTGACGGAAAAAAAAACTGGTAATGATCTGGCTTCCAGATTTTGGCACTATGATATAACTGGTATAAAGTAATAATGACATTTTTTATGTATTTTATTGTGGCAAAATCAATCATGTGCAATTTGCTTTCTAAACCAGATGTAAAACAGATCCAAATTGCTGAAAATTGCAGTTTACTCTACACCATACAAATTAAGTTATTACAAAGCAAGAGATTGGTTGACTTTGTAGGTCAGACCTATTCTGCACTCTTGACAACTCTTCTGTTAAGACATGATTATATGAATGTCACAAACTTTTGCAATCTGCATGTTATTTGTGTTTTTAAAACACAAAATGGAGTTGTATAATTGTTATTACGATGCTCTTTATCAGGATTTAAATTTCCTTGGTAAAAATCACAAAGACTGCAATAGACTCAAACAGCGAAACATTATGCATTGAATTGTTTTACACTCTTTGAGACTGTTTTACTAAACAGGGCTGCGTTTCTCAAAAGCATTGTGAGATAAGTTGATCATACATTGGCTCTCGTAGATTTCGTCATTACCGGCCCGGTGAGTGTAGTTACCTTTGGTAACCACCTGGTAGGAGCTGGAGCTCTATCTAATTAAATCCCCTGTAGCTCCCTTAGTGTTTGGCCCATCCTTGGCTTTCTTTACATGGTCCCCTCATTAACTGGATAGATAATTATATTTCTAATTGGAGTCCATTTTGTTATGCACACTGCCTTTTTTCTTGTGCGGGGTTCTTTTTTGTGATGAAGAAGGATGACTCTCTGCGCCCTTGTATAGATTATTGGGGGCTGGATGACATAACTGTTAAGAACAGGTACCCCCTGCCTCTTATGTCTTCAGCTTTTGAACTCTTGCAGGGGGCGAGATTCTTCACAAAATTGTATCTATGCAATGCTTACCATCTTTTTCGGATTAGGGAGGGGGATGAGTGGAAGATGGCCTTTAACACTCCCACGGGGCACTTTGAATATTTGGTTCTTCTGTTCGGGTTGTCCAATGTCCCGGCCGTATTCCAAGCACTTGTCAATGATGTGCTGAGAGATATGATCAATAAATTTGTTTTTGTGTACCTGGATGATATTTTAATATTCTCTCCTTCCTTCCAGGTGCACATTCGGCACGTCAGGCAGGTGCTCCAGCGGCTACTTGAGAATCAGTTATTTGTTAAGGCAGAGAAATGTACCTTTAATGCGCAGTCGTTTTAATTTTTGGGGTCCATGATTTTGGTTGAGGCGATTCGCATGGACCCTGACATGGTGAGAGCCTTCTCTAACTGGCCGGTGCCTGACTCAAAGAAGAGTTTACAACAGTTCCTGGGTTTCGCCAATTTTTATCAGTGATTCATCAGGAACTTTAGTCAGGTAGCGGCCCATTTAACAGCTTTGATTTCCACCAAGGTTGAATTCACCTGGCCTGTAGCGGCTCAGAGTGCTTTTGACGAACTTAAACGCAGATTTACTTCTGCCCCAATTCTCATTACACCTGACCCGATCAGCAGTTTGTGGTAGAGGTCGATGAGTCGGACGTGGGTGTTGGGGTGGTTCTTTCTCAAATATCCCCTCCAGATAATAAGCTACATCCTTGTGCTTATTTTTCTCACCGTTTGTCTCCTGAAGAACAAAACTATGACATTGGCAATCGAGAGTTGCTGGTGGTACGATTGGCTCTGGGGGAGTGACATCACTGGTTGGAGGGGACGGCTATTTCTTTCGTGGTGTGGACTGACTATAGGAACTTGAAGTACATTCGGTTGGCTAAACAATTGAATGCCACACAGGCTTGTTGGGAATTATTTTTTGGGCGCTTCGACTTCGATCTTACAGGCTGGGCTCCAAAAATGGTAAGCCTGATGTGTTGTCGTGGTGCTTCACTCCCTCGGTTGACACGCCAGGAGGCCAGGGAGGCGCTGATCTGGTCCGGGGGATGTACTAAAATCGCCATGGACCGTCACCGGAGAATGGCTTCAAGATATGTTTGTGGGCAACGGGTTTGGCTTTCCACAAAAGACCTGCCGCTTTGAGTCCCGGCCTGTAAGTTGGCACCTAGGTTCATCGGGCTATATCTCATTGTTAAAGTCATCAGTCCGGTGGCAGTCCAACTTCGGTTACCCTATCCTTTCCATTGTGTGCACCCTGATTTTCACGTTTCTAAAATTAAACATGTCTTGCGTTCTCCCCATATTCCTTCTGTGTCTTATTCTGTTCATCCTCCTCCCCTGATGATTGAAGGCGCTCCTGCCTTCGTCGTCAGGAAAATTCTTGATCCCAGGTGCCGTGGACAGGGATTTCAATATCTTGTTGACTGGGAGGGTTACGGTCCGGAGGAGAGATGTTGGGTCAAGATGTTCTGTCCTGGCTAAGGATGTTCTGGACCACTCGCTTATCGAGGCTTTCCATCGCCAACGTTCCTCTCAGCCCTTGAGTGCGCCGGGAGGCGCTCCTGGGGGAGGGGGTACTGTTAGGACTCGGATTTGATCTCCTTGTTCTTTGTTTATCTTTTGTTCTTTCACGTGCGTTCGCGCACAGCTGATGGTGTTTTCTAATCAGCACAATCGCTCGTTACTGCGCACCTGTTTTCTTTTATTGCTTGATTTTTCTCCTATATCTATTCTGTTTCTTTCCTTGTTTTTTGCCAGTGTGTTCTGTTTATTTTCCACTCTCTAGTCTGTTTCTTTTTGTTTGTTATTTAGTCGGTTATGTTTTATTTAATCTATTTTCTTTCTGCCCAGTTGTGTTGCAGTTACCTGTTTTTCGTCAGAACTCACTGATACTGGATTGTTACGTGCTGCTGACCTAATAGACTGTTACTGACTTTGCAATTTGGATTTTCCCGGGGGTTCTGTTCACCTTTTTGGATTGCCCAGATGTTAGGACCTTCTGCCTGTTTGAACTGTGAGCTTTGGATTGCCTGGATTGATCTGTCTGCACCTTGCCTGACCTTTTTGCCTGCCTGACTCTGTCTTTTGTCTTATGGATTGGATTTGGTTACTGGTGGACTGCTCTGGACTTTGACTTTGCCTGCTTGACCACACTCCTGTCTCCTCCTGGTCCAGAACTGGTCTGGAACCATTTGGCTCGTAGCCTACTGTGTTTCTTATTGTGCTTCAATAAATTGGAGTTAAGCATTCTTCAGATTTTGGGTCCTTCCTTCCAGAGATCATTACAGTAGAAGCCAATGGTGGCAGTAGATTTACAATCTACTTAGGCTTACGATGCTTTTGGAAAACCCAGCCCAGGCCCAATCAGCATGAGAATGCAATCTCATAAAAGCACCAATGGGAGTAGAAAAAAAGTTCTGCGGTTGATCTACTGACAATGTGCAAATTAAAGAACACACACTCAGCCAGATCATTTATGTAATGACCAAAGCAATCTACCAAGAGCAGCCCAAATTAGCAACTATTACAACTAGGGCTGCCCCCTAATAGTCGACTAATCGTTAATCGACGAGAAGAGGCTTGGTCGTTTAAAATTTTATTAGTCGCTTAGTCGCAGAAAAAAAAATCCACAGGAAGTGGCGAAGTCAGTCCGTGACGGACAGATCGTTAACGGCTGGTCTATGTGGTAATACAGGACATCCTGCTCGCCTATCATTCATCGACCTCAAATATGGCTTTTCATCTGAAAGATGTATGTAGTAGCAACTTTACATGGCCGTTCAATCTAATGTTGACCTAGAGAAATGTGCGCTATTCAAGTGTGCGAAGTGTGGAAGCTGAACAGTAGCGCACTCACTGCATGACAGATGGAGGTGCCGGTGCGGTCACTTGCTCTTAAAATACTCCCTCATTTCTGCTCATAAGATAAGAGTAATAAATCTTTCAAATCTGTAAAAACTCTACGTTTATGTGTGTGCACTGACAATAACAACAAAACATTACGCATTTGTAAAATAATGAAAGCAAACAGGATGCACTTTCTGCCATCTCGGTCTCTGTAAACTTGAGAGCAAAACTCAGTGTATACTTGCCTTACAGACATTAAAAATATATCTATAGAGAGTGAAATATATACTTTTCAATGAACCAATTCAAATGGAAAACAAATATTCTCAGATTATGTAATCCCTATGAAACATGCATACAGTTGCATCCACTACCATACTGCAGAGATGACGAGTCAGTGTCGCCGGCTTCATCTCTTAAGCCGAAAACACTGAAAGCACTAGTTTATCAATAAATTATTAAAATGTTAATGCAGTCTCCTTGCTGTTTTTCCTGACACATTCATAATTATTAAATCTGCCGGTGCGCTGTGGCAAGCTTTTTTTTTTTTT